>NC_045449.1:7095822-7121697 GCF_002776525.5 Piliocolobus tephrosceles
TCTCTCTTTTTTTTTTTTTTTTTTTTTTTTTTTTTTTTTTTTTGAGCCTCCCGAGTAGCTGAGATTACAGGCATGTGCCACTACACCTGGCTAATTTTTTTGGATTTTTTATTTTTTAAATTTTTTTTAGGAGACGGAGTCTCGCTGTGTCACCCAGGCTGGAGTCCAGTGACTCAGTCTCAGCTCATTGTAACCTCCACCTCCTGGGTTCAAGCCATTCTCCTGCTTCAGCCTCCCGAGTAGCTGGGACTACAGGCGAGCACCACCACACCCGGCTAATTGTTGTATTTTTAGTAGAGACAGGGTTTTCACCATGTTGGCCAGGCTGGTCTCGAACTCCTGACCTCAAGTGATCTGCCCACATCGGCCTCCCAAAGTGCTGGGATTACAGGCTTGAGCCACCATGCTCGCTTGTGTATTTTTTTTTTTTTTTTAAAGTAGATACAGTGTTCACCATATTGGCCAGGCTGGTCTCGAACTCCTGACCTCGTGATCCACCTGCCTTGGCGTCCCAAAGTGCTGGGATTATAGGCGTGAGCCACTGTGCCTGGCCGAATCATTTCTCAAGGAGGAAACTTTTTTTTTTTTTCTTGAGACAGAGTCTCACTCTGTTGCCCAGGCTGGAGTGCAGTGGTGCAATCTCAGCTCACTGCAACCTCTGCCTCCTGGGTTCAAGTGATTCTCCTGCCTCAGCCTCCCGAGTAGCTGGAACTACTGGTACGTGCCACCACACCTGGCTAATTTTTTGTATTTTTTTTTTTTTTTTTTTTTGAGACGGATTCTTGCTCTGTCGCCCCAGCTGGAGTGCAGTGGCCGGATCTCAGCTCACTGCAAGCTCCGCCTCCCGGGTTTACGCCATTCTCCTGCCTCAGCCTCCGGAGTAGCTGGGACTACAGGTGCCCGCCACCTCGCCCGGCTAGTTTTTTTGTATTTTTAGTAGAGACGGGGTTTCACCGTGTTAGCCAGGATGGTCTCGATCTCCTGACCTCGTGATCCGCTCGTCTCGGCCTCCCAAAGTGCTGGGATTACAGGCTTGAGCCACCGCGCCCGGCCAATTTTTTGTATTTTTAGTAGAGATGGGGTTTCACCGTGTTAGCCAGGGTGGTCTCAATCTCCTGACCTCTGATCCACCCACCTCGGCCTCCCAAAATGCTGGGATTACAGGCGTGAGCCACCACGCCCAGCCCAAGAAGGAAACTTCTATGTGAACAGAAGAGAAATGCTTAATATGTAAATTAGACAGAAGGTCAGGTTGGGCGCAGTGACTCACACCTATAATCCCAGCACTTCGGGAGGCCGAGGCGGGTGCATCATGAGGTCAGGAGTTCAAGACCAGCCTAGCCAAGATGATGAAACCCCGTCTCTACCAAAAAATACACAAATTAGCCGGGCATGGTGGTGGCACGCACCAGTAGCAAGACTCCATCTCAAACAAAAAAGAAAAAAAAAGAAGGTCAAAGAGAGGCTCTCCAACAGTTTTCAGAGGAGCCCTGATCCATGGTTATTAATATTCCAGGATTCTTCTTGAAGAGAAGACAGGCCTTTTTTACACTAAAGACAAATGTACTAAGCTCTTAGAGTTGTATGGTACTAGTCCTGAAGGAGGTGCAGCTAATTACCTTGCCTTGATTTCAAGGCTCTTTGAGCTTTGTCTTTTCACTTCCCCCCAACCCCCGAGATGGATTTTCACTCTTGTTGCCCAGGCTAGATGCAATGTCGCAATCTCGGCTCACAGCAACCTCCACCTCCCAGGTTCAAGTGATTCTCCTGCCTCAGCCTCCCGAGTAGCTGGGATTACAGGCACGCGCTACCATATCCGGCTCATTTTGTATTTTTTTTTTTTTTTTTTAGTAGAGACGGGGTTTCTCCACATTGGCCAGGCTGGTCTCAAACTCCTGATCTCAGGTGATCTGCCCACCTCAGCTTCCCAAAGTGCTGGGATTACGGGTGTGAGTCACCGCACCTGGTCTCATTTTTTTTTTTTTTTTTAATAGAGAGAATGAACAGATGGACCAACCAATATGGATATTCCATTGTCTTAGGTAATTTCAATTCATTTGTAAATAATCTGATACTGCCATATCTTTGTCAGTCTATTGTGAATCTGGTTAGCTTAAGTCAGGTGTATCTTTATTCAACATTAAATTGATATTTATAACATACCAAGTGTTTGCCAGGCACAATTCTAAGAGCTGAGTACATGGTAGTGAATAAAACAAACAGGTTCCCATCCCTTATACAGATTTATTCTAATGAGGAAAACCAGACATTAATAAAACAATTATACAGATATATGAATATCAACAATCCATGATAAATGCTCTGTTTGCTGGGACAGCATGTAACACAGGAAGCTGACTTAGTATGCTAGGTCAAGAAAGGCTTCCCTGAGGAAGTCACTTGAGTTGGCAAAAGAAATGTGGACCTTTCAAAGCTGAAGACTGTACCGCGGACTGTGGTGATTCCATAGACACAACAGCACTGGTGGCCTTCCCAGGTGTTATGTCGTCATGCCACAGTTCTACATGATATTTTGCCCTTGTTTTTCTCTGTGTATGCCTCAGTCTTCTGTCCAGATTATCTATGCTTCTAGATTGAATGGACACTCCTGGGGGCTGTAAATACCCAACCCCTTTTTGATATCGTGGAGCTTCTGCCTTACCCTTAGCTCGGTCAAGACACTTAGTCAATGTCTCAGAGAAATGAACTGGTTAAGACTGTCAGGCTGAGCGCAGTGTCTCACGCCTGTAATTCCAACACTTTGGGAGGCGGAGGCAGGCAGATCACCTGAGGTCAGGAGTTTGAGACCAGCCTGGCCAACATGGTGAAACCCCATCTCTACTAAAAATACAACAACAACAAAAAGATTAGCTAGGTGTGGTGGCACACACCTGTAGTCCCAGCCACCTGGGAGGCTGAGGCAGGAGAATCGCTTGAACCCAGGAAGCAGAGATTGCAGTGAGCTGAGATTGTGCCACTAGAGTGAAAACTCTTGTCTCCAAAAAAAAAAAAAAAGCCTGTTGGCCAGGCACCGTGGCTTATGCCTATAATATAATCCCAGCACTTTGGGTGGGCAGATCACTGGAGCCCAGGAGTTCAAGACCAGCCTGAGCAACATGATGAAACCTCATCTCCACAAAAATTACAAAAATTAGCTGGAGGCAGTGGTGTGCACCTACTACTAGTTGGGAAAATAGCTCGTCTCTAGCCTCACGGTCTCCTATGATTAAGACAATGTCAGTGTAATCTAACATACCATTCTCGCTGTGTCGCCCAGGCTGGAGTGCAGTGGCGTGATCTCAGCTCACTACAACCTCCGCCTCCTGGGTTCAAGCGAATCTCCTGCCTCTGCCTCCCGAGTAGCTGGGATTACAGGCGCCCGCCAGCATGCCTGGCTAATTTTTTTGTATTTTCAGTAGAGTCGGGGGTTTCACTACGTTGGCCAGGCGGTCTTGAACTCCTGAACTTGTGATCCGCCCGCCTGGGCCTCCCAAAGTCCTGGGATTACAGGCCTGAGCCACCGCGCCCGGCCTACCACTGTTTTACTTATGTATTATTTATTTATGTTTTTGAGACTGAGTTTCGCTCTTGTAGCCCAGGTTGGAGTGCAATGGCGCAATCTCGGCTCACGGCAACCTCCACCTCCCAGGTTCAAGCGATTCTCCTGCCTCAGCCTCCAGAGTAGCTGGGATTATAGGCATGCGCCGCCACGGCGGCTAATTTTGTATTTTTAGTAGAGATGGGGTTTCTCCATGTTGGTCAGGCTGGTCTCCAACTCCCGACCTCAAGTGATCCGCCCGCCTCGGCCTCCCAAAGTGCTGGGATTACAGGTGTCAACCACCGCGCCCAGCCCACCACTCTTTTTTTATAGACAATTTTTTCTGAAGGATCTCGTAGACAATTCTTTTGGGAATCACAGAGCACAGTTGGGGAAAACACAGTAATACCATCTAAGTCTCTTTACTGAGGACCTCAAAGCGGAATGGCCTCTACGGATGCCATAGAGACCAATACGGATGGAGGGTTTAAACAAGATGGTGTCCGCCGCAGCGCCGCTCTATCTTCCCGGGTGAACTCTATGGCACAGCATAGGCGTTCGATTTAGAGAAGTGAAGCCGAGATGGGTGGGAACCCGACCACACTACCGCGCTAGGAAGAGTGGGGCGGAAAGACATCTCCCGCGCATGTGTGGAACTGGGGAGACTGATTCCAAGACAAGGGGCGCACCCCCCAGAGCAAGTTTTCTGAAACGTGTGAGTCGTATAAGTTCAGTTAAAGCCGAGGTGGGGCGTATCCTGAGACGCATGCGTTCTAGACGAGACAAGTGATCTAGCGGCGTGGTCTTTTCAACGCCCGGCGTACAGACGACGTCTGAGGTGGAAGGGGCGTTTAGGATTCCGAACACGCATGCGTTCTGAGACCCAGGCGTTTCCTTGAGAGGGTGTGGAGTGCAGGGCTCCGTATTGCGCAGGCGCAAGGACTGTCCGGTAGGACAAGCGGTGTATCAAGGGGAGGGAAGAGGAGGTTGAAGAGATTAAAAAACCGGGTGCGCCTGCGCGTTGCAGATTAGTTGAAGACGCTCAGGGTTTGTGAGGGGCGGGGTCACGTATGCGCGTCATTGGCCGGGTAGGTGGGAGGGAGGGTGGAGATGGGGAGGGTGTGTGCGCTTGCGCAGTGCGGGGGTGGAGGGCGGAGGAGAAAGATAGCACGCTTGCGCGGCTGTCATAGGGCTGCTTGGTTGGTCAGTGGGGAGTCGGCGCCTGCGTACTAAGACCCGTGTGCAGCAGCGGCGGCGGCGGTAGAGGCGGCGGCGGCGGCGGCAGCGGGCTCGGAGGCAGCGGTTGGGCTCGCGGCGAGCGGACGGGGTCGAGTCAGTGCGTTCGCGCGAGGTGAGAGCGGGCAGGGCGCGCGTGCGCGGTACCTTGGTTTGGGCCCGGGAGAAGATGGAACGGCGCGGGGGTCGGGGAGGGGGCAGAGGGGAGCGGCGGCCGCCGCCGCACGGGTTCGGCCGGAGAGCGGCGCGAGGTGCGGAGAGGCGCGGGCGCGCGCCCCGGTTGGCGCGCGGGGTGACGGTTGGGGCTGGCCCGGTGACGTTGGAGCGACGCAGGGCGGGGGACGGCGAGCCGCGAGGCAGCCACGCGGGAGAGGCCGCCAGGCGGCCACGCCGGGGCGAGGGCCAGGGGCCAGATCGGCCCACCGGGGCAAGGGTACCTGGGCCGTTGAGGACCCGGCGCAGCGCGGCCACGTGAGGTGGGGGAGGGGGCTATTCGGTGAGAGGGCATGATGGGGGGGGTTGGCGGACGGCCGGGGGGAGGGGAGGCGGCGTGGCTCCGGCCTGGCGCAGTCTCTGATGAGGGGGCGGCCGCGGCACCGGAAGTGCCCCCCACGGGAGCCTGCCCTCGGGGTCGCAGGCCGCATGGCCGAGCGTGGACCGGGGCCGCATGGCAGCGCGGGGACCCCTCCCCCCCAGGTCCCGGCCACCGGAAGCCCCGAACGGCCACATGGTCTGCAGGACCCGGCAGCCCCTAGCGCGGGGAGAGCTAGCCCTCGCGGGGTGTCCTAGGGGGCCGGGGCTTTTGAGAAGTGGGAGAAGCCGGAGGCTCGCGTCCTGATCACCCCGGAGGGCATGCTGCAGGCATATGTTAGCGCTTCCCAACCTCAAGGGCCCCTGGAGCTTTCCTGCAAAACCCTCCTGTGAAGTGTGGCGGCCAGCCAGGTGTAAGTGGCACTCCTTCGAGCTGGGAGGCCGGAGAAATGGGGAAACTGAGGGCGTTTGGACAGGAGCCCAACTCTTCTGTCGGCTCGGGCGGACAGCGCCTTAAAGTCTCCGGCAGATGAGTTTCTCACCGTGATAGGCATTCTTCACCTTGTCACTGTCTTCCCGTTGTAACTGGTTTGGGAGTTCCACGGTTTCGAAGTCCTTAACTCTACTAGCCTAGTATGATTTTCTACTACTCACTACTACCAACCTTTTGCTTTCATTTTATTGTCATTCACCACCCCCCACCTCTCCCACTTTCTACTGACTGTACTGGCCCGGCCTGAAAAGCCGACAGGACAGATGCATCCTGGGAAAAGTGGGAGGGCCTTCCAGGAGAGGCTGGGTTCCTGGGTTCTCTTTGGGAACCAAGATCGAGGTGTTTGGCAGGGGAATCATTTCGGAAACAACTTTGCTTTCTCCCCCTTGGCTTGTTGCAAGTGCATGTTGGCGAGGCGGGAATCCCCCAAAGAGGCCTTGTGGTTTCCTGTAGCAGTGACTGGTTTGTGTGTGGATGGAGGGGGGGCGGTGTAACAGATGGGTGGGGCCTTGTCCTCCGGTCTCCACCCTCCCCCCCACATTAGCCCTGCCCTTTTGCTGGATCATAGCTGCTCACCTAATTATAGCCCTGGCTGTGTGTGGGGAAGAGGGGTGGTTGGTTTCAGTGGCAAGTAACACCTGAGTCCTCCCCCCTCCCAGGAAGTAGGCCTTTTCTCATCTCTGAGATTTGACATTCCAGCTCCCTAGAGCCTTCCTTTCCCAAGCCACCACTCTAACTTTGATTTATGCGGGAGAAACCAGCTATTCCACCCTCCCATACACACACCAGTTCTTGAGTATATTTGAGCCCAGTCAGTATTTTAAGTTCAGGAACTTTATTTTAGGTGGGTAATGGAATACAGAGTTGGGAAAATGTTTCTAGAGAGAAATGGGATAGATTGGAGGTCCTGTTAACCTCCATGCTTATTCACTTCAGTTCTCTTCTTGGCTCTAGTTGGAATCGAAGCCTCTTAAAATGGCAGATGATTTGGACTTCGAGACAGGAGATGCAGGGGCCTCAGCCACCTTCCCAATGCAGTGCTCAGCATTACGTAAGAATGGCTTTGTGGTGCTCAAAGGCCGGCCATGTAAGATCGTCGAGATGTCTACTTCGAAGACTGGCAAGCACGGCCACGCCAAGGTTAGAATTTCACCTCCACATCTTGCCTTCCCCGTGCCTCCAGTATCCTTGGTGCTCCCAGCAGCAAGCTGCCAACAGTGCTGACTTTCCTTTAACTCTGCTTTTACTGTCTGATTCTTTTTGTTTAGCACTCAGCCTTCATACCCATTCAGACAACTACACCTGCTCCCCAGTCTTCAGCCTCTTCTGTGGTTACCCTTCTGTCCCCCCATCGTTATCTGGTAGTCCCTCTGTTTCTCCAGCTTTGTGCCAGTTTTTTAACTTCAATTCATAGGCCTTTATGCTCTAGCTATTCAGCTGCTCCTTCCTTATTCTTGGTTTTCACTTTTTCTTCCCTTGAGCCATTGTAGCTGGTTGTTTCCATCACATTGCCCAGGGTTTCTCCAGTTCTACCAGAACGTGGCCTTCCCCTGGAGGGACTCCTGCGTTAATTCTGAGCTTTCAGATTACCTTGCTGCTTCGTTCCTCAGTTCTAGCTTTCCCTTTGGAACTCTGATGCAGGATCAAACTGCCTCTACCTGCCCCATCCCACTCTCCTTGGGTTCCTTGAGCCTCCATGCTGTCATGGGTTTTAACATTCTTGCTAGCACTTCCCTCATCACCTCAGATTTTTCCTGTCTCTTTAGAACTTCAACGTGGTTCGTTCTTGTTGAGTTTCTTGTGCTGTTTTTCCTTAATCAGTTTTTCTATCTTTTGACTTGACACTGATCTTGGGTTATTCCCTAGTGTCTGGATCCTTCTCTGTGCTCTTCTGGCTTCCTTATTTTCTAGCTACATAGTTATTTCTGATCTCCTTGCAAGTCCTTTTTTCTCTTCAGCTCTTTCACATTTCTTATTTTCTTATCTTTCCCCTTCTACCCTCCTTATTTCCCAATTTCTAAGCTCTTTCTCCTGGTGTCCAGAAAACTCTTCCAAACTTTTACCCAGACTCCTCCCACTCCCCCAGACTCCTAGCATCTTATCTTTTATCAAGGTAACCGTCTTCTCTAAGCCTGCCATGCAGTTTTCTCTTGTGCTGTCAACCCCAATCTCAACGGTGGTTTTTTAGCCTCTGTTGTTTTGTTTTCTTTAAGAGGCTTTACTGTTTCTTGAGTTGACTGGTTCAATTCCAATACTCCAGTCTTTGCCCCAACAATGTAGTCTGACTTCCCTCATCAGGCAAGGTCACTTGGAGCCTTTGTTTCCTCCGTCTTAAGAGTTTGGTTGGGTTTCTCTCTGTGATGCTCACATACAGGTCCACCTGGTTGGCATTGACATCTTCACTGGGAAAAAATATGAAGATATCTGCCCGTCAACTCATAACATGGATGTCCCCAACATCAAAAGGAATGACTTCCAGGTATGTAGATGGTTTGGATGAGGATGGGTTAGCCGTTTATGGTGGAGGGAGAAGTTGGGGGATAGGGACTGACCAGGAGAGCTTGTGCTGGAAGAGGAAGGAAATGGCGGGAGAGGATATTTGGTATTAGTTTGCTATCACTCCAGTTTGTCTATCAGAGCCTTTACTCTCAGCCTCCCTGGGCCTATTACCTTCAGCTTCCTTCCCTATCTGCCCCCAGCTGATTGGCATCCAGGATGGGTACCTATCACTGCTCCAGGACAGTGGGGAGGTACGAGAGGACCTTCGTCTCCCTGAGGGAGACCTTGGCAAGGAGATTGAGCAGAAGTACGACTGTGGAGAAGAGATTCTGGTATGGTGCCTCCCTGCTTTTTCTTTTCTTTTCTTTTCTTTTTTTTTTTTTTTTTTTGGAGATGGAGTCTCGCTCTATTGCCCAGGCTGGAGTGCAGTGGCTCGATCTCGACTCACTGCAAGCTCTGCCTCCCGGGTTCTCGCCATTCTCCTGCCTCAGCCTTCTGAGTAGCTGGGACTACAGGCGCCCGCCACCACGCCTGGCTAATTTTTTGTATTTTTGGTAGAGACGGGGTTTCACCACGTTAGCTGGGATGGTCTTGATTTTCTGACCTCGTGATCCGTCCGCCTTGGCCTCCCAAAGTGCTGGGATTACAGGCGTAAGCCACCGCGGCCGGCCCCCTCCCTGCTTTTGTGCTCAGCTTTGTTCTGTACGTTTCTTCCTGAGCTCAGACATCTCCTGGCTATCTCTCTTGCTCCTCCAGATCACGGTGCTGTCTGCCATGACAGAGGAGGCAGCTGTTGCAATCAAGGCCATGGCAAAATAACTGGCTCCCAGGTGAGTGTGACAAATCCCTCACTGTCCCCTTCACATTTTGTTGTCCTCAGCAGATCTGCTCTAGTCTTAATTGTTCCAGGCTTAATTTGTGCCCCTAGCCTGGCCCTGTTCTCCCTATGCTTCCTGTTCAAGGTATTATCCTATCTTACTAATTTCTCTCTCCTACCTAGGGTGGCGGTGGTGGCAGCAGTGATCCTCTGAACATGCAGAGGCCCCCTCCCCCAGCCTGGCCTGGCTCTGGCCTGGTCCTAGGCTGGACTTCTCCTACACCATTTATTTGACGTTTTATTTTGGTTTTCCCCATCCCCTGAATGTCGGGGAGCCCCTCCCCTTCACCTAGCTCCCTTGGCCAGGAGCAAGCGAAGCCGTGGCCTTGGTGAAGCTGCCCTTCTCTTCTCCCCTCACACTACAGCCCTGGTGGGGGAGAAGGGGGTGGGTGCTGCTTGTGGTTTAGTCTTTTTTTTTTTTTTTTTTTTTTTTTTTTTTTTTTTTCTAATTCAATCTGGAATCAGAAAGTGGTGGATTCTGGCAAATGGTCCTTGTGCCCTCCCCACTCATCCCTGGTCTGGTCCCCTGTTGCCCATAGCCCTTCACCCTGAGCACCACCCCAACAGACTGGGGACCAGCCCCCTCCCCTGCCTGTCTCTCTCCCCAAACCCCTTTAGATGGGGAGGGAAGAGGAGGAGAGGGGAGGGGACCTGCCCCCTCCTCAGGCATCTGGGAGGGCCCTGCCCCCGTGGGCTTTACCCTTCCCTGCGGGCTCTCTCCCCGACACATTTGTTAAAATCAAACCTGAATAAAACTACAAGTTTAATATGAAGCCCCCAACTCAGCTGCTTATTTGAATTAAATGGATATATTTGGAAGCCACAAAAAGACTGAATTCTGCCACTGAGTTCATTGGAACCCGCTGTCTCTCACTGACTTGCTGTGGACCTGCCAGTCATCCCCCCACCCCCCAAGCAGCCTTGACCTATTCCAGACAGTTGGGTGGGAGGCAACACAAACAGCAGCAGCCAGGGTCAGTGGCAGGTAGATTTTATTGGCCTGGGACACACGGGGTACCCTCACCCACAGTGGGGTGGGGGGCATGATGTTGAAGATATAATCTGATGGTCACTTGTGGTAGAATCGCGGGTTCTGGCTGTGCTGGATGAAGGGGAGCCGAGGGCCAGGTTGGCTGGTAGCTGCAAAGCCCGACTGGCAGTGGTGATGAAAAGAGGGCTTTGTCACTGGGCATACTCTCCCACTTAATACCCTACTGGTAACCACCCCCAAAGAGGAAGAAAAACCAGGTGATGTGGGCCACCTGTCCTACCTAATCCTGCTTTTCTGGATCCCTAGTGTAGGGATTCTGACAGGTAAATTTTATTACCATTCTTACCTTTCCTGCTGGTTGCATCTGCACAGGGAGCTGTGGGGAAGCAAGGAGTCCAGGGGCTGGATGCAGAGCCTGGGGGTGCATGGGGCGCAGAGAGGACTGCAGAGAACAGAGTCAGGGCCTGAGGCATACTGAAGCTCCCCTTAACATATCCCTAACCCTGACCTCCCAAGGTGCCACACTCACTGAGTCGGAGAAGCCAGTCTGCTGGTTAGCATGTTCCATCTGCTTTTGCAAGGACAGGGCACCACCAGGCTGGAGGAAACCTACGTGGGGAAGAGGGGCATGTGAGATGAGAATGAAACAGGGAGGGGAGGACCCAGAGAGCTAGAGCTCCTGCATGGGATGTTATCACCTGTCTGAGTGGGCTGAAAGTGGCCGTGCACGGCATAGGGCTGTGGCTGTGGCTGAGATAGGTACTGCACTGCAGGGAATGCTGAAGGAGCTGAGAAAGGAAAAAGCCATTAAAACCTTTTACTCAGTGGCATTCCTCCTTTGACGTTGAGGAAGGCCAAGCCCCATCCCTCCTATTACTCACCTCTGAGCTGCTGACTAGGACTATAAGCTGGCTGTGTGGGTCCATAGTGAGGTGGGGGCTGAGCAGTCCCATAAGCACCACCAGGACTGCCTTGGAATTGTCCATGCTCTGGTGTCCCCGCAAAAGCAGCTGCTGAGCCCACATAGTGCCGGGTCTAAGGAGGGAGAACGAGAACTCGCCTATAAACTTGAAAGCTGAAACCCAGTGACTTGTGTATATCTGTATGCCCCGTTTCCCCCTAAACTTAAGTGCTTGATATGTTTGTGACTTGAATACTGGTGGCAAGGATGCATGGATGGAAGCAGTAGGGGCTGGGCATCCAATCCTACTCTCACCGTAAGCACTTGGGGTCCAAACATTTGTTTGGCTCTGTCAGCTGCCATGAGGGTGCCTGGGCGATTGTGTCCTCCAGGGCTCCCTAGAAAGGGAGAAGGGCTTCATGATGCTGAAATGGGAGGCTGCAACCTGTAAGAAGGCCGGTTCCATCAGGTGGTCTCTTTAGTCCTCACCCTGCATGCTAAGGAGATGAGTTCCTGTGTGGACGGTCAGGCTCTGCTGGTACGCAGCTGATGTCAGGGTGGTCAGGTCACTGGAGTGAGAGGAAGGCAGGTCAAAGCCAAGGACAGATGCCTTCTCTTTCGTCATTAAACACTAGTTCTTTTATTACTTGATCCCAGTTCCACTTGGCCCCCATTTCAGTTTTTAGCACTCTGATCCCACCTCTGTTCCTTTCGCCTCCGTTTTTCTTCCTCATGTAAAACTTTCTTGAGCTGCAGGAAAAGCTGATGCTTCTCTTCCTGTAGGGCCAAAAGCTTCTCCTCCAACTTCAGAATCTGGGAGGGAGTGGGAAGAGAAGATGAAGGCAGGGAGAGTCAAGGGAAGAAATCAAAGCTGGGAGAGTTCAAGGGACTGCTTACTTGTTCCTTGGTCTCCTCTAGTGACATTCTCTCTTCCATCTCCTTTTTCTTCCTTCTCTCCTGTTCTTCCTTCATCTTCTGTTCCATCATCTTATCCACCTCTTCTTCCTCTGGAGAATCAAGCAGAATGAAGAGGAGGCAGGGTAGTGAAAACAATTCCAACGTTAGATTGAAGACCAGCAAAACCCGGTCATCCCAACACGCCTGTGTGCTCTTTGCCTCCAGGGGACAAGCTCCCCCATCGCTGCAACAGGGAACGGAGAGGCTTTATCAGGTGCTCTCCAAGGTCCTTCCCGCCTCAAGGGTTCTGGGGCGTGGACCAGGACGCTTAAATCCCACCACAACGGGGCTATTCCCTCCCTCCTCTGCGCTCGGCAGCGGGCGCACTGGTTGGCTGCTGGGTTGACGCCAACTCTGAGGTACAGGAGCCATTCTGGGCCGTGTGTCCCCCCGCTATGGCCCCGGCTCACCCTGCCGCTTGCGCTCCCGCTCCATCATAATGTGCCGGTGCAGCGCCCTGGCCATGGCGTTGGAAAGCTTGGGGCGCTCCAGGAGTGCGGGCATGGTGCTGCCGTGGGCGCTCGGGCCGTGGGCGCCCGGCTCTGTCTCTGCCTGCCAGACCTCAGACGGCGCCTGCGGGGAGGCGGGCGCTCAGAGGGGGCCGCGCCCGGCCCAGGCGGAAGCCCGTCCGCCCGGCCCGCTCGCCGCCCCGGTCACGTGTCCCAGGAGCCCGCCACCCGGCCGGGTCCGCATCCCCCGCTCGACCGCGCGCGCGGACGGCGCCGGGATCCCCTGCTCGGTGCTGCCGCTCCCTGCCCAGCCAGCCCGAACGCCAGCCCTCCCTACCCGCCTTCTCTGCGCTTTCTCAGCAGCTACGGCGCGCCCTGGCCCGTGCGTCACATCCGGAGGCCCGGCCGAGTTCTTCCGGAGTCACGGCTGCGGCCGACCTCACAGATTGGGTGAGAGAAGGCGGAAGCGCGCTGCGACGGGTGCCCGCGGCGTCCAAACCCCGTAGCCGGGAACGCGGGCGACGAGGGCTGTATACTGGTCTTGGCATCCTCAGCTCTCTTTAATTTCGCGGGCCCACCTGGTGGCACCCCAGGGGACGCGGGCTCCGGAGAGGGGCGCGCGAGAGAGAGGCCGAGGCGGAGGCTCTGAGACGGTGTTTATTGGCTCCTTAGAAATCAGAGTCAGTAACAACTGTACAGAGGCCCCCATCTTCAGTGCGCCCACCCTTCCCCACTCCCGCCCGGTGGCCCCGGAAAAAGCAGCTTCATGTGGGCACAGGGAGAGACTCCTCTGGGATTCACAGTAACCAGAAACAAAAACGGAAATAAATTAAGCGATGTGGGGAAGGGGAGTAAAAGGGAGTCATGTTCCCCAAATCAGTGCATGAAGAGGGGTACCAGGGCCTGGAGCTGGGCTCCCACGGCTCCTCCCATCAGACGGAGTGCTGGGCCTCCAGACATGGAGCTGTGCCACTTGCCACCTACATCTGAGAGCCTGCCTACATGCTCCTGCGCGGCTGCCAAGCTCCAGCACCTGCGCATGCCACGAGTCACGGGAATGAGGTGGAGGCAGTCGCCAGAGTCCATGGGCCCGAGGCCCGACTGTGCTTGTAGTATTTGTGTCTCACCCCTCATTCCACCCGTACCAGCAGGGCATAGAGGAGTGTGGCCCCCTTCTCCTTAGTGACCCACTCAAGTTCGGCTGGACTGAAGTGGGGGTCAGGAGGTTCTCCAAGGGCAGCAGAAGGGGGTCCCGGGGTGTAGGAGCCAGGGCGCACACACACCTGGAACGCCACCTGAGCCTGGTGCGTCCGCTGGGATTTGGGGTCCCGGAATCTGTCAAACAGGAAAAAATAAGGGAGTGAAGCCTCTCTCCCCATCACCTCCCCCTTGCAAAGTCTGTTCCAACCACACAAGCCTTGCTGTACCTAGGAAATACTCCCACCTTATAGGAACTTCACTCCAGCTGCTCTTTCCACCTGAAACGTTCTTCCTCCCAAAGCCTGCTCAGCTACACCCTTCACTTCCTTCTTCAAGCCTTTGCTCGAATCTCTCCCACCTTCTTACGATGCCCACACCAACCACACTGCTGTCTCCTTCACCCCACTCTTTGTTTCCATAGTCCTTACTTACTACCTTTAAAAATACTAAATACTGGCCGGGCGCAGTGGCTCACGCCTGTAATCCCAGCACTTTGGGAGGCCGAGGCAGGTGGCTCACGAGGTCAGGAGATCGAGACTATCCTGGCCAACATGGCAAAACCCCATCTCTACTAAAGATAGAAAAGTTAGCCGGGCTTGGTGGCATAAGCCTGTAGTCCCAGCTACTCAGGAGGCTGAGGCAGGAGAATCGCTTGAACCCGGGAGGTGGAGGTTGCAGTGAGCTGAGATCATGCCACTGCACTCCAGCCTGGATGACAGAGCAGGACTCCGTCTCAAAAATAAATAAATAAATAATAACTAATAAATACTTATGTATGAACATTATAGAGAGAAAAGGCAGAGGTTCCGCAAGAGCAAATTTCCTTTTTTTGCCCACTAGAAGAGTATATAAGTGGTATTTGTTCAATGAATGAAAAAAGGGCTGAGTTGGAGACTGGCAGCTAGCAAGAGGAGGTGCAAAAAGGGGAGGGCAAATCATGAAGACCCCGGTGGCTGCGCTCAGGCCCTCTCCATCTGAGTCCCTGGAGATCTCTCCCCACCCCTCCCAGTACTCACTGCACTTTGGAGGCCAGGGTCTCAGCCCCAGCATATTGAAGGGAGGGGGAAAGCAGCACAGGAGGGGGCTGCTCCTCCCGAGGAGGTGCACAGTTCTCGCCAGGCTCCTCGAACCCTACCCCAGGCTCTCCCTTCAAAGGACGGCAGCTCAGGATGGAAGCAGTACCTGGGAGGAGAACTGCGTCAAGATAGCCCTTTTTATTCCTCCACAGCCCTCAGGCTCAGCCCACCTTGCATGGGCCTGCTCCCCAGTACCTGCTCCCAGCTCCCCTCGGTCCAGCACTCTCCGTACAGCTGCAACATTGCTCCCATGATAGGCCATGTGCCACTTCTTGGTTAGTGTCCCAGCCTCCAGGCGGGGATTCACTCTAGGAGGTGGACAAGCGGGGCAGATAGAACGAAGGACACTGGCTCCCCAGTGGAGGAGCTTCACAAGGCTCTTCCTTAGGCAGGAAGTTCCTGGCACTTCCTGGCTTTTCCTTAGACAGGAAGTTCTATCACTTCTTCCATGCACCTTCTTGGGATCTCCATTTCTCCAGGGGGAAAACAGTAGGGGAAAGGCATGACCCTGCCCATATGTACCTGAGGTTGAACCTGCACCAGCCAAAGGGTAGTGCGTATTCCCGGGGAGGCTCCCCTCTGCGCCTGTGGGCCTCGTCTCCTCGCAGCTTCCGGCAAGACTCACAGTAGCACAGGCTTCGCTTTGGCGGAGGCATGAAATAATCTTCTGTGGGACAGTAAGTAGCAGCCTTGGTGCTGTGGCTCCCACCCTTGATCTCAGCCACACTGGCACCCTTCAGCTGCTCTCCACAGCTCTGGGCCTGGCCCTGGGGATGAAGTCAGTTCTGGGGACTGGGACTCACCAGGAAGCAGCAGGAGTTCTCGGAAGCGAGAGCAAAGGGCATGGTACTCGCAGCTCTTTAGCGGACTAGCGGCCGGTGGTGGGCCCCAGCACACACTCTCTTTGATACCTGAGGGAGCAGAGGGGCACAGGTCACAGGAGTTAGGCTAGAAGGGTGGGGGCAGGAGAGGAGGGGCAGGAGCTGGGTCCCTTTGGGCTGGCACACCGTCCACCATGTCTGCTTTCTCCATGTCCCCTTGGGTTCCAGCACTTTTCCCACTGGCAGCCCCTGGCTCAGGGTTCACGATTGTCACCTGCAGGGGAGAGGGTAGTCAGACAGAGCTTGGTAAGACCCCAGGGCCTGCTGATCCTGGAACAGAGACTTCCCCATCCTGGACGGCCCAGACTCTTAGGCACCCCTCCTCCCTGCCCCCACTGCCACTAACCTGCTCACACTGCCCATAGAGGTCCACAAGCGCGTGGCAGGGCTGGGGCACATCTGGCACAGCTACCCCCTGGTCCACCCCATTAACGTGGAGATGCAGCCCCCCAGAGCTGTCCAGCCGCAGTCCCACGATGGTGCCTTCAGGGCACGTGTCCAGATTTGGCCCAAACTTCTCACAGATCTGGGAGGAGAGACCGGCTGTCTTCCAGAGGTCACACTCCACCACAGCAGCCGTCCTGCGCTTTGCTCTGCTTCCTGCTGCCAGTGCCTTGGCTTTGCCTCCACGCTTGCCTGCTGCCGAGACTCTCCTCCCACTGCAGTTACCTAGAGCCCCTCCTCTTCCCCAAAACTGGCACATTCTCAATGGCAGGGACACCGCAGGAAGCAGCAGGCCTAAAACTAACCAGGCAATGCCACTCATCCTTGCCTGCCCATTACCGTCCCCCTTTTACACCTGTGGTCCTACCGCCAAGGCTAGGGGCCCACTTCTCCCTTCTGGCCAGCCCTTCCCTACACACAAGACTGGTCCCACCCCTTCTCTGTGGCTCCTACTCACCTTGAGACCGTTGTGGAAGACCCCACGGCCCCGCAGCAGCCAGGCTGCCCGTTTGAGGGCACAGGCAGAAGCAGGGAAGTTGAGCCTCTCAGGCGCGCAGGTGATGACTCCCAGAACAAGGGAAGATGTCCACTGTCGGTTTAGGAAATCTATCCGCACCTGGGGAAGAAGAAACTACTCCATAATCACAGCCTCCTGGGAAGAACCAGGCTCCCTACCCCAGCCAGGGAGGGAATACTGCACCCCCCAGAATGTGGCCTGGGATGCTGCCTTTTCTTATGCGTGGAAGGACCAGAAAATGCAAATTTAGTTGTTTCTTTCCCTTTTTTTTTTTTTTCTAATAATAATTAAAAAGAAGAACCATCAGCCAGCACGGTGGCCCACACCTGTAATCCCAGCACTTTGGGAGGCTGAGGCAGGTGGATCACCTGAGGTCAGGAGTTTGAGCAGCCTGACCACCATGGCGAAACCCCGTCTCTACTAAAAATACAAAATTAGCCAGGCGTTGTGGCACATGCCTGTAGTCCCAGCTACTCGGGAGGCTGAGGCAGGAGAATCGCTTGAACCCGGAAGGTGGAGGTCGCAGTGAGACGAGGTCGTGCCACTGCACTCTAGCCTGGGCAACAAGAGCAAAACTCCATCTCAAAAAAAAAACAAAAAAAAACCCTGTTTGAGCCGTGACCTTGCTGTTGCCTCTGTAACGATCTGTCAGGTTCTTATTCGTAGGACTTCCTTCATCTAGCTAGCTTTTTCTTTTTTTTTAGAGACAAGATCTTCTTGCTCTGTCTCCCAGGCTAGAGTGCGGTGGCGTGATCTTGGCTCACTGTAACCTCTGCCTCCCAGGTTCAAGTGATCTTCCCACCTCAGCCTCCTGAGTAGCTGGGATTACAGGCTCGTGCCACCATGCCTGGCGAATTTTTGTATTTTTTTGCAGAGACAGAGTTTCGCTATATTGCCCAGGCTGGTCGCAAACTCGTGAACTCAAGCAATCCGCCTGCTTTGGCCTCCAAAAGTTCTGGGATTACAGGTGTGAGCCACCGTACCTGGGCTCATCCGGCTAACTTTGATATATCTTTCCGTTTGTAGCAAAAAGGCACCTTCTTCTGGAAAGCCCTCTCTGCTCCTACATACAGGATCAGGCATTTCCCTTGGACTCCTCCAGCGTGTCCCTACTGCTTCCCTCACCAATCGCCAGGTAGGGACTTCGTGGTAACTGACTGACAAACCCCATTACAGGCTATGAATAAAAGCCCAGAAAGCTCATCCAAGTGGCTTGCTTTCTTTTTCTCCACCCATAAAGGCCTTTCTTCAGGAGGGTTGGTCATGGGTCACTGTGGAGCGAGAGGAGCTGGGGACAGGGAGGGACAGCCCACCTGGACCAGCAGCTGGGGCACCAGAGGCTGGTTGATGACAACGATGCCCTGATTGTAGCTGGCCACCCGTGTGGCTGTACGGTTCCCATTAGACAAGAGGATATTCTTCCCATGGTTCTCCAGGAACTCGAGGGTGGTGGGTATAATACCCACTTCATTCTGGCCCCGGTGTGGAGGAAGAGACTAAGCTGCATGGGTTGCCAATGCCAGGACCGACCCACCCCCCTGGAGTTCGCACAGACCCTGAGTGTGAGCCTCCACCCAACGATGAGAGAACCCAAAAAAGGCCTGGCATCCAGCGGCCCAGCAACTGCCCATCCATGTGCACGCAGGCCATGCTGTAGCCTTACTCCCAGGCCGTGCTCCTCGCCCTCGTCATCCTCCTCGCCCTCACTGCCGGTGTCTGAACTGGGGGAAGGAGGCTGGGTGCCTTCTGACTCCTCCAGCCTTGTGGAACTGACAATCGACACGCTGCGGACTGGCCCGTAGAGATCCAACACAGCCCACACGTTCTGGGAGGCACACAAGACCCAGAAAAATCAGCGATCAGCGGAAGACCTCAACCATCCTCCCAGAATCCAAGGAAGCATTCAGGTCTACCTTGGCAATGCCAGTGGCCGCAGGCCCCATATCCTCTCCATCCACCAGGATGTGCATCGTGTCATCTGCCCCCCGACGAACACCCACACGGCTCCCCACCTAGGACCAAGGTAGGACAAGGACAGATGATGCTCAGCCTACCCCTCCCTGCCACCGCCACTCCCAACCCCTCCCCTGTCCCTGGAGCCAGCCACTTCACCCCCAGCCTCTCTAGGTTCCGGCCATAGTTCATCCTCTGGAGCTGCCCATCACGCCTCACTTCACAGCTGGATACCATCCAAGTGGTCTTCGTCCGGAGCTCTGGCAGGGAAGGAGGCAGCCCTGGGCCACTGCCACCTGCTCCGGGTCCCATCTCCCCCGGGGCTAGTGTGGTCAGTCCCAGCCGCAGGGAACCTGCCCACTTCTCATCTAGCTCTTCCACTTTCACCTATGAGACAGAGAAAAGATGAGCTGGCCCTGTCGCGACGGGCCTGGCAGCCAGCCCCTCTGTCCCATCGCCTACCTCAAAGACTTCCTCAGCCCTCAGCTCCTTGGTACTGAAGACAAGGCCATGAGCATAGCCGGCGGCACGCACTGCCCTCGTGCCATCCTCCTCTAGAGTGACATTCTTGCCGCAAGTACTGTGGAATCGGTGAGCCACGCCAGCCACTGTGAAAAGATGGCACCAGAGGAAGGGGCAGGATTGGGGCAGCAAGCTTCAGATGGAACAGAGCAAAGCTTTCAGATGAAACGAGATGGGGACACCAATGCCCCATCTGCCATCTGCCATTATTCCTCAGGGCCTCCTGACACCTCTTTATTGTATTTTTTTTTTTTTTTGAGGCATGGTCTCGCTCTGTCACTCAGGCTGGAGTGCAGTGGCACAATCATGGCTCACTGCAGCCTCGACTTCCTGGGATCCAGCGATCCTCCCACCTCAGCTTCCCAGGTAGCTGGGACCACAGATGCACGCCACCACAACTGCCTAAATTTTGTATTTTTGGTACAGACGGGGTTTCGCTGTGTTTCCCAGGCTGGTCTCAAACTCTTGTGCTCGAGCGATTCACCCGCCTTGACCTCCCAAAGTGCTGGGATTACAGGCATGAGCTACTGAGCCCAGCCCTGATACCTCTTTTCACCACAGCAAGACTCATTTCCAAACCTGGCATACTCAGTTTATGGTGTCCTGGCCCCTTGGTGGCAGGGAAGTGTCCAGGTTCTAAGTACCAAGTGTAACCTCCCCCTTACTGCCACCGTGTGCTGTCCCTTCCCTTGAGCCAGCAGCTACCCCAGCCAACTGTCTTTGCACAGCTGCTCTAACCTGGAAGCCCTACTCCTCAGGTGCACAGCAGGCAAGCAGAGCCCATCCAGCCCCAGCCCTGCTGCCGCACCTGGGGAGTGCAGTGGGAAGGACTTCTCGGTGGCAGTGTTGCTGGTCGCCAGGCTGTTGTCCATGGGGCCGGTGGCATTGGTGATGGACACTTGGACACACTGGCCATAGAGATCGACTACTGCATACACCTCTGGGGAGGAGAGGGAAGGTCAGAAGCCTGACAGCCAGGTGGTCTGGGCTGAGGGTGGCAGGCTGAAAGCCACATAGTCACCTTTACCCGGAGGCAGGCCCGAGCAGGCAGCGCCTTGGTCCTGGCCATTGATGAAATAGTGCAGGTCGCCCTTGGCAGTTCGCATCATGCCAATGCGTGCACCTGTGCCCAGCGCATCCAGGTCACACCCGTAATTGTTGCGCATCGTGTTACCGTCTTGCATGATGGCTGTACCACTGGGGGGATGGCAGAAGGGGTGAGTCAGCCTGCCAGCTTCAAATTCACATTGGCCCCCGCCCACTCCCTGCCTGTCAGAACCTTCCAATGCCTTGGGCTGGGGTCTTGATCTGGGTGTAAGGCCCAGTCCTGTCTCCTTTGTCCCTGGGATCCCCTCAGGGAAAAGCAAGAACTGCCTAAGATGAAGGAGGACTGAGCCCCTGTGGGCCTGAGCAGGCCTTCCCAGAATCCCAGAGAGGGGACAGGCAGATCCCCTAGGTCTGTCCCTGCCCACAGCCACTATAGGCCGAAACCTGGCTTCCCTGATCCCAGCCAGCTCCACCCAGCCCTAAGCTGGCCCCCAAAGCAGGAAGCCCAACCTCAGCATCCATGTGTCATAGTCAATGTCTGTCATGGTGTTGGGGAATTCCAGGTCTTCAGGCCGAATAGCAGTCACTCCTGGGAGGAGGCAGAGGTAAGTCAAGGCCGATCCCCCAAGGCACAGACATCCAGCAGCCCCCAACACACACAGACGCCCCTCACCAGCCTCAATGGAGCCTGACCAGCGGTCCACCATCTTCTGAATGACAATTTCAAACAGCTCTCCATCCCGCAGGGCCCTGCCAGGGAGTTTGGTGATCAGAGAGGCTCACTTGGGTGGCTGAGGCTGGGCAGGAGGAAGGTGGGGACATGAAAGTTGAGAGACTGACCGATTGGAGATGACGATGGCATCATTAAACTCGCTGCGACAGTTGTGGCGGAGGGCAGTGCGGCCCCCATTGGTGATGACTGCGTTACTGCCGTGCAGCTGGTGGAAGCGCAGGTCAGAGCCCCCCGCCCCTGAGGATGGAGAGCTTGGAGACACCTGGTTATTCCCCTCAGGAAGTGGTTCAGGAACTGGAGACACCTCTGTAAAAGTGGACATCATCACCCATTAGATCTCTAAGTGTCTCTCAGACCTCCCAAGGCCACCCTAACCCCTGGCCCCAGCCTAGCCCGGCCCTCACCCACGTCGTCCACAATGGTGGCCTGGGCCGCCTGGCCATAGAGATCGACGACAGCATAGACGCCCGGGGGCACGTTCCAGGCAGCAGGGCCCTGAGTCATCCCATTGACGAAGAAGTGGAGAGTCCCGTCCTCCCGCCGTACCACGCCCACCGTGTCCCCTGCCTTGGAAGAAGGGGGTGCTGGAGTGAGGAGTCAGGCAGAGTTCCTGCCGGGGCTGGTCCTACATCAGCCCTGTGGTGTTTGTGATGCCTGCTGTGGCCGCCAGGCGGCGCACCCACTTTCCCACCTTGAGGCGGTCCAGGTTGTGCCCATATTCATCCAGGATGGTCGTCCCATTGTGCATCACCCCATTCCCAGTCATCATCCAGGTCCCTGGGAGGACAAGGAGCAGTAGAGGACATGAAGGGAAATGAAGGGCTCCTCTCCTTTCCATAGCAGCCTCCACAGAACTCCTGAGCCCATAGCCCATCTTGCCTTTTCTTTGACGACTAGCTTTCTTCCCTGAGCAGGACAAGAAAACTCTGCAGCTTCCAAGACAGCCACAGCCCTGCTCACGGGGCACTCTCTAGCCACTGAATGAGCGGTCACAAGAGTGACAAGTGAAAAAGAAGCTGGAGAACAACTGCCAGGGCTTTGGGGATAGCTTCCCCCCAAAACCCTGTCCTGGCCCTGTCCTTCCTGGGAGCTCACCAGAGCGCAAGTTGGTCATGGTGGAGGGCAACTGGAGGTAGGCAGGGTTGTGGGTGGTGACACCAATTTCAATGGAGCCAGCCCATTTGTCCACCATCTTGTCGATGCGCACCTGGAACACCTCTCCATCCCGCAGGGCTCTGCTGCTCAGCACCACGCCATGATTGAAGTCATCGGTGGCACTGAGGGAACAGCAAGTGGACAGTCAGATCCCCAACACACGCTCTCAATGTGCCAAGGCTTAGCCCAGCAATGCCTGCCAACATTCACAGCCCCAAGCCAAAGAACTAAACCTCAACCTCCAGGAAGCTGCCCGCGCCAGGCTCCCTCTGCCTTCTACTTCCGTGCCCTGCCCCCCTCCCATTAGAACCCCTTCTTCAGGCTTCTCCCCACCCCATGGGCCATACTGGGGCCTCAGGGCAGTGCGTCCCTCGTGGGTGATGGCTGCCTTCTGCCCACAGTTGGGGTGGAAGAGCAGGCGCTCAGGTTCTGCCTGAGCGGCAGGGGCAGCACGGCGAAGGGCGCCCTCGGGGGACAGCGCCCGCAGGATGGCGTTGTTGCGGCGGAGACGGTCACTGTGGTTGTTATTGTGGACGATGGTCACCTTCACGGCCATCCCGTACAAGTCCACCACGCCATACACCACTGGGGGCGTCAAGGGGGTTGCCACTCCTGTTGCAGGAAGGTACAGGGGTGTGGGAGTGGGCAGGGAGAATGAGGGGAGAAAGTCAAACACAGAGACCAAGCACCAAAGAGAAGCAGGAGGATGAAGTACAGCCCCCAGTCCCAGCCCCACCGACAGCCCCAGCCCAGAGGCCCTCTCTGAGCGACCCTTACCCTGATCGATACCATTAATGAAGAAGTGCAGGGCAGAGTTGGACTTCCTTGTGAGGCCAATGTGGTCACCCTCCTACTCAAAGAAGAAAAATAGTTCAGGCCAGGCGCGGTGGCTCACGCCTGTAATCCCAGCACTTTGGGAGGCCGAGACAGGCGGATCACGAGGTCAGGAGATCGAGACCATCCTGGCTAACACGGTGAAACCCTGTCTCTACTAAAAAAAAAAAAACTAGCCGGGCGTGGTGGCGGGCACCTGTAGTCCCAGCTAGGAGGCTGAGGCAGGAGAATGGCGTAAACGCGGAAGGCGGAGCTTGCAGTGAGCTGAGATCCGGCCACTGCACTCCAGCCTGGGCGATAAAGGAGACTGTCTCAAAAAAAAAAAAAAAAAGAAAAATAGTTCAGAGGAGTCCCGAGGCCTGCCCAGCACCCCACTCCACACAGGAACAACTCCAGAAGGTATTCGCCAGAGTCTCAGACCATCCTGGAGGACAGGTCCTGGGTCCTTGTTTTCCAGACATGACAATTTCTACATTTCCTCAATGCTCCCCGTGAGTCAGGCACTGAGTTAAACCACCTCACAGACATCAGCTTCTACAAGTCTCAGCCTATGGAATAAGTACTACTCGTAGGCTCATTTTAGAGATTGCAGGGGCTGGGGGAGCAATGAAAGAGGAGAAGCTTCTTGCCTCAGTTCGCCACTACAAATGGGAAAACAGTAAGAGGAATTCAACCATCTAACTCCAAAATCTGAGTGCTGAACTCTTGGGCAACTCTGCCTTCTCGGAAGGAACCTTGAGGTAGAAGATACAGGGACTGGCTCTAGGTCACACAGGAGACCCTGCTTGGTGCCCTGGCAGGGTCATAGAGTACCTGTGGCTCTGCTGGAAAGTGGCCCGAGGATCTGTGCGCCAGCCTCACCTGCAGCTCATCCAGACTGAAT
Source organism: Piliocolobus tephrosceles (assembly GCF_002776525.5). Classification (NCBI taxonomy): domain Eukaryota; kingdom Metazoa; phylum Chordata; class Mammalia; order Primates; family Cercopithecidae; genus Piliocolobus; species Piliocolobus tephrosceles. The sequence goes on from NC_045449.1 coordinate 7,119,540, forward strand.
TCGCAGTACTCCCGGCGGGTGCCCTTGCCATTGGTCAGGATCCCACAGCCGCTCATCATGATGGTGCCTGGGTGATGGTGGACACTCGGGTTCAAGTACAGGGCTTCCTTCCCCTCAGCAACACCAGGCCCGCACCCCCGCCCCCGCCCAGGGCTGGTACCTGACTGGAGGTTGGTCATGGTGGCTGGGTACTCCAAACTGTTGGGGTTGTGGGTGGTGACCCCAATCTCAATGGAGCCTGACCACTTATCAACAAGCTTATCGATACGGATCTGGCATTGAGGGACAGAAGGGAGAAGCAGGGAATGTAAATGCAGAAAGAGACCTTCAGCCCTTGGTTCTTCCCCAGGGCCCACCCTCCTAGCACCAATGGTCGAGTCCTATCTTTAGCTCCCAGGGGTAAGGCGCCAACCAGACCACAGGACTTTGCACACCTCAAACATCTCATTGTCCCGAAGTGGGCGGTTGGTCATGACAACCCCATTGTTGAATTCGTCCAGGGGCCGCCGGCGCTCAGCCGTCTTATTATTGTTGCTGAGTTTGATGAGGGTTCCGCACTTTTCATGAAAGAGCAAGGCGTCATTGGAAGTGAGAATGGGCGAGGTGGCAGCACCGCTAGGCCCCAGGCCTTCCCCTGCCGGCGGGGAGCTCAGGTTCACATTCAGAAGCCCTCCATTGTAGGCAGACAGGATGGTGTTGCTCACCACCTCAGACAGCTCCATGCTGGCAAAGTCTACAACAGCAGGATGGAAGAAGGAAGCTGGGAAGTTGGGATGAGGCTCTATACCCCCAGACCAGGTGCCTCTCTCCCTGTCCCTTCTCCTGAGGGCCCTCCCTTGTCCACCTCACTTCCCACTCCCCTTCCCAGGGCCTCCCCAAAGCCCTCACCATTATGCGACTCAAGGCTGTTAGGAAACGTCTCCGGCCGGGCCTGCGCTGGGGACACCATGAAGGCTGGGGACCAGGTGGGATGGGAGGGGAATAAGGGTTCAGTCCCTGCTTCAGGGCTCATAGCCAGGAGACCCCCCCATCCTCTAGCTCCTGCTTTCCCATTCAACAGACTTGGGGATCAGGGTGGCCCTGCTCACACCCAGTCTGTCTTGTCACTGTATTTCCCCCATTCTGTCCCCACCCCACCACCACTGCCCTAGCCGTGTTCTCACCTTCATCAGCAGAGGTACCCTGTTCAGCCAAGGCAGAGTCTTCAGTGGAGGCCAAGGGCTCAAGGGGAGGTGTGGGGATGGGAGTAGGGGGGCTGAAACCTGGCTCAGGGGGTAGCACGGTGATCTGAGTGCACTTGCCATAAAGGTCCACAACGGCCCAGACACGAGGGGGCAGGCCTGTGGCGGCCACACCACAATCCCGCCCATTCACCCAGAGCCGAAGCTCCCCAGCAACTGTGCGCTCCACACCCACGCGGTCCCCTTCGCCAAGCTGGTCCAGGTCCTGACCATACTCCTCCAACACAGAGCGTCCATCTCTCAGCACAGAGCAGCCCGACACTACCCACGAGCCCCCCTTCAGCCCTGTGGCACTGCTTGGAAAGTCCAACACACTGGGGTCCAGCGCTGTCACCCCAATCTCAATGGAGCCACTCCAGGAGTTGACCTGGGATAGGGGTATTGGACAGAGACTTAGAATGGGCCACCCTCCATTCCACAGGCCACCATATCTTCCCACCTCTCAGACAGCTAGCTAGCTTTCTGTCTCTTGGAACACTAATCCAGAGATGCAGACTAGTGATGTTCTGGACTCTTGTCTCGGTAATTATTTGGCCTTTCCTTTAGCAACTCTGCTCTCTACTCAGTGTTTACTATACCACTCCTTTCCAAGCCAAGCACGAATTCCTTGGTTCCAGTCTCCTGCCTCCTCTAACTTCCCTAATCTCTATGGTGCTCCAACCATCCAAATTCACCTACTTCCTATACCCACACCTCTTGCTCTTGTGTATCATTCATTCCCTTCCCCTGGCCTAATTCTCTCCAAGGATCAGGCTCTACCCAGATTTAACCTCCTCTCAAGTTCTTTTTCTGTAAGCCTGACCTCTTCACTGAATCACACACACCTCCCTCATCCTGGATTATTTCTCCTCACCTATCTTTCTGGCACAGCCTGTGAGTGTGTCCTTCAGTGTTTTTTTTTTTTTTTTTTTTTTTTT
>NC_045449.1:7121797-7157496 GCF_002776525.5 Piliocolobus tephrosceles
TTTTTTTTTTTTTTTTTTTTTTTTTTTTAGATAGTCTCACTCACTCTGTTGCCCAGGCTGGAGAGCAACGGTATGATCTCGGCTCACTGCCACCTCTGCCTCTCGGGTTCAAGCCATTCTCCTGCCTTGCCCTCCAGAGTGGCTGGGATGACAGGTGCGCACCACCATGCCTGGCTAATTTTTGTATTTTTAGTAAAGACGGGATTTCACCACGTTCGCCAGGCTGGTCTCGAACCCCTGACTCTAGTGATCCGCCCGCCTCGGACTCCCAAAGAGCTGGGATTAGGGTTGTTCGTTCCTTGGTATCTTTCTTCACTTGTCATCACATCTCTGACATCTCTCCATCCTCCATGCTCAAGAAATTGTACCAGGTCTGTTCCCAGCCATTCTAGTGGGTTAGCCCTCGTGTCCCTTTCCTGGTTCTAGATCTTGAGAACACTCAAGCTCTTACTGTCTTCTTCAAACTGAATGTTTCTGCTTCATGCTGTCTTCCTGTCTGCCTCCTGGTGCTCTATGGTTTTTCTGTTCCCTCTCGGTGGCCGGCGATGTGGGCTACCCTGGCTGTCCTACCCCATCTCCCTCTAGTCCCCTCCCACCACCCTCCACATCTCGGTTCCGCGGTACCAGCGCTGCACCTTGCGGTCGATGCGGACGGTGAAGACGCGTCCATCGCGCAAGGGTTCTCGGCTCAACACCAGCCCGTGGTTAAACTCCTGGCCCGGCTGCTGCCGCCGCGCTGTACGCCCACAGGCCGACAGGCTCACCAAGCGCCCAGTGCGCGGGTGCAGCTCCCCGCCGCTGCCCAGACCCCCGTTGGACCCCGGTCCTGAGCCGCTCCCGCTGGGTCCCCCACCCCCGCCCGGCCCCGGTCCGGGGCCTCCCCCAGAGCCCCCACTCCCACCCGACCCCGCCGCCATCTCCGCTGACACCGGGGCAGCGCGACAGCCGCGCTTGGCGGCACCGTGGCAACCGCGGCGGGCACACACTCTGAGGGATACGACCAGGGACTGAGGCCAGGTATGCTTTACGGCACTGCCGGGCAACGAAGCAGCCCGTGCTAGGAGCTGGGGACGACCACGGTGAGAACAGAAGGACGACGGGGTCGGGAGCCTCGCTTTACGGCATAGCGAGGTGATGGACTGGCTCCGAGGGGGACGAAGACTTGGGTAGGGAGCTTTTGCGACAGTGGGAGGAAGACACGCCCACCTCAGGCATCTTTACGACGGTGGGGTACTGGAGCCCAAACACTTCTGCTTTGCGACAGCGGCACCGACCACCCTGCCCTCGCTAGGGGGAGGTGGCACCTTGAAGCACTCATTTTACGGCAAGAGGGGGCCTCAGGATGCACGCTCCAAAGCAGCGTGAGCCTTGTCTGCAGGACCCAGAGAAGCGGTAGTGAAAGTCTGCCCGCCACCCCACTGAGACCGAAGTGTCTTGTGACAGCGCCGCAATCCTTCCACTTTGCCTCACACCTCTCCTGATTGGCTGAGCGAGCCGATTGGCGGGGATGGGGGAAGCTCATTGATGATTAAGTCAAGCCCAGCCTTAACTCCAACTCAACCAAACTATTCCATGTTAAGGCCACAAAGAGTCTAGAGAAGCCCCGACAGGCAGTTTCAAGCGACAGCGCTGACGACCCTAAAAGATCTCCCCTAGAGCTATTCACAAGCCCCCAGCCCACCTCCCCGACGCTCACGCTCAGGCTGGAGGACCGTGACGTCACAATCGCGGCTTCTTGCCCCCTGGCCTGGTCGCCTGACTGGGATTGGCTGGTTTGGATGAGGGTGGTGATGGAGAAGGGCGGGAACAAGTTGCCCAGACAAAGAAAGTCTTTGGGTGGGACACAAAAGAAAGGGGCAAGCGGAGGGACCCCCAGCCAGTGTCTCTATATAGCCTTGATTCCGCCCGCCGCAGCTCGGGAGCAGGGGAGAGGTGGACCCGGGACTGAGCCAGAGCATCCCCCGCCGGCAGCGGTGGGGGCGGGGCCAGGGGCGGGGCTACGTGGAGCCGGGAGGTGGGGCAGGATCGCTGAGAGCGGCCCCCAGGTGGGGCTATGGCGAAATTGGAGTGCCTAGGGGCGGCTGGCGGCCTCAACCGGGATTTCCCCTGGAGGGGCAGCCAGAGGAGTTCCCGCAGCGGTCAGAGGAGCCGAGGCAGGCGCTGGGCAGCCCTCCGGAGTAGTCTTGTTTCACGGTTCTGGGCCCCGCGTGCACTCCGGGGTCTCCGTATCTCGCGGTACTGGTTCAAGCTGGCCCTTCCGGGGGATAGTGGTCCTTGGTTCCAGGCCCAGTCAGCACCTAGGGGAGGCTGCGAGCCACAGCCTTGGGTCTGGCACAAACCCTGGTGGATTCAACATCCCCGAGCCTCGAACCAGTGTATCTAGGGCTTCCAGCCCTGGGCCTGGGGGGCCTATAGGGCGAGAGGTAAACAGCCCCGAGTGCAGTCCGCACTCTGGATCAACTTGCTTGAACCCTCAAAACTCCCAACAGGACCGGCCCCCAGAGCATCCTACGAAAGAACAGCTCCAACTTGATGCAAAAATCCCCCAATGTGGAGAAGTAAGGAGCCCAGCTCTGTGGGCAGGCAGCCCAGAGTCAGGAGGGTTCAGGACACTGGAGGATCAGAGCCAGAAGGAAAGGGGCAGAGCCTTAAGAACGAAGAGTTAGAGTAGGTGAGGGCAATTGAGTCGGAAGTCCGAGGTTCCAGGCCTTCCGGAGAAGAGCAGGTGCCCCATAAACCCTGGCTGCACAGGACTGTGATTGTCATTAAGTCTGACCCCATCCCCAGCCTCAACAAGAGGGTATAAGAAAACTATTTTGAGGCCCGGTGTGGTGACTCACGCCTGTAATCCTAGCACTTTGGGAGACCAAGGCGGGCAGATCATCTGAGGTCAGCAGTTTGAGACCAGCCTGGCCAATGTGGTGAAACCCCATCCCTACTAAAAATACAAAAATTAGCCGGGCGTGGTGGCAGACGCCTGTAATCCCAGCTACCTGGGAGGCTAAAGCAGGAGAATGGGTTGAACCGGGGAGGCAGATGTTGCAATGAGCTGAGATCACACCATTGCTCTCCAGCCTGGGAGACAGAGCAAGACTCCATCTCAAAAAACAAACAACAAAAACTGTTTTGAAGGCCACGCACGGTGGCTCACGCCTGTAATCCCAGCACTTTGGGAGGCTGAGGCAGGCAGATCACAAGCTCAGGAGTTCAAGACCAGCCTGACCAAATGGTGAAACCCCATTTCTACTAAAAATACAAAAATTAGCCAGGCGTGGTGGCGTGTGCCTGTAATCCCAGCTAGTCAGGAGGCTGAGACAGGAGAATCACTTGAATCCACGAGGCCGAGGTTGTAGTGAGCTGTGATCGTGCCACTGCGCTCCAGCCTGGTCAACAGAGTGAGACTCCGTCTCAAAAACAAAAACAAAAAACAAACAACTGTTTTGAATGACTGGGAAAATGAGGGAGGCCTATAAGGAGGGGGGGTCACTAGAAGGTCCAGCCCCAGAAGGAAGCCTCAGCATTGGGATTAGATGAATATCCTGGCCACCTACCTCCCTGCTGACAAGGACTATGGATTTATGACGGTGGATGAGCCCAACAGTCCTTACCACAGGTGCTGAGCCCTCAGCCCCAACCCTTCAGTCCAGAGATTCTTCTCTGTTTAAAGGAGGGGGACAGGTGGAGGAGGCAGAGAGAGCTTTAGGGACTGGATACTGCCTGACCCCCCACTTCCCAGCACTGCTTCCCCCTCCTCTGCAGGCTGCGGGACAGTTTTGAGGACCTCTCTGCTGGTTCCTCCTGCTCAGTGAATGCTGGAGTGCTGGCAGAGAGGTGTGAGTCCTGCCAGAGAGCAGCCGGGGTGTGGGGCCTCTTTCCTCCCTTCAGCCCTGAATTCAGGTCTGCAGCTGGTCTGCTTTTTGACACCCACAATGGGAGTTGCTACAATTTCCATCAGGCCTGGATGGGGGCGAGGATCTGCCAATTTGGCCTCGTTTACCACCCGTCCCCATTGCTATTTTCTTCTCTCGATGCCCCCGCTAGTCTCCTACCCCTTCAGGATTGCCATGATGGACGGTATCTGCCCCAGGTTCCTCCAGGACTGTGCTGACAGGAGCTCAGGGCCTGCAGACAACTTTTCCAAGACACATGATGTAGGGTCCAGCCCTATGGAGCTTAGCAAGTGTTCTCCCTATGTGCAGAGACGAGAGATTGTAATAAATTAAGACACAAGACAAAGAGATAAAGAGAAAGCAGCTGGGCCTGGGGGACCACTACCATCAAGACACAGAGACCGGCAGTGGCCCCGAATGGCTGGGCGCGCTGATATTTGTTACAGGCAGGGTAAGGAGGGTGAATCTTCTTTTTTTTTTTTTTTTTTGAGACGGAGTCTCGCTCTGTCGCCCAGGCTGGAGTGCAGTGGCCGGATCCCAGCTCACTGCAAGCTCCACTTCCCGGGTTTACGCCATTCTCCTGCCTCAGCCTTCCGAGTAGCTGGGACTACAGGCGCCCTCCACCTCACCCGGCTAGTTTTTTGTATGTTTTTTTTAGTAGAGATTGGGTTTCACCGTGTTAGCCAGGATGGTCTCGATCTCCTGACCTTGTGATCCGCCCGTCTCGGCCTCCCAAAGTGCTGGGATTACAGGCTTGAGCCACCGCGCCCGGCCTGGAAGGTGAATCTTCTAAGTGATTGACAAGGTGAAGCAAGTCACGTGATCACAGGACGGGGGGGGGGGGGGGGGCCTTCCTTTTAGGTAGCCCAAGCAGAGAGACAGAAGGCAACGTACGTCAGCGTTTTCTTCTATGCACTTATAAGATCAAAGACTTTAAGACTTCCAGTATTTCTTCTACCGCTATCTACTACGAACTTCAAAGAGGAACCAGGAGTACTGGAGGAACATGAAAGCGGACAAGGAGCCTGACCATTGAAGCACAGCACCACAGGGAGGGGCTTAGGCCTCCGGATGACTGTGGGCAGGCCTGGATAATATCCAGCCTTCCACAAGAAGCTGGTGGAGCAGAGTGTTCCCTGACTCCTGCAAGGAAAGGAGACTCCCTTTCACGGTCTGCTAAGTAATGGGTGTCTTCCCAGACACTGGCGTCTCTGCTTAACCAAGGAGCCCTCAAGCAGCCCTTAGGCGGGCGTGACAGAAGGCTCACCTCTTGCCTTCTAGGTCACTTCTCACAATGTCCCTTCAGCACCTGACCCTATACCCGCCGGTTATTCCTAGGTTATATTAGTAATGCAACAAAGAGTAATATTAAAAGCTAATGATTAATAATGTTTATAATAATGACTGATAATTGTCCATGATCATCTCTATATCTAATTTATGTTATGACTATTCTGATTCTAACTATTTTCTTTATTATACTGAAACAGTTTGTGCCTTCAGCCTCTTGCCTCGGCACCTAGGTAATCTTTCTCCCACAACATGAGATGAAGGGTTTGGGATTGAATGGAAAGTGGGAGGTGGAGCGAGTCTTTGGCAAGAGTGCGGTGGGAAAGCCAGGCTCTCACCACGGTCACAGACTCCAATGACTTTGACAAGCACCGCAAGGCACACTATGACAAAGGGAAGTTTCTCAAGGCTCAGAAAAACTGGCCCTTGGAGGATGAAGAGGACAGCAATGGTGGTATCAGCATCAGCGGTGGCAGTCGAGGTGTGATGCTGGACGCAGAGCCCAGGCCTGTGCAGAGAGACTGGGCAGGAGAAGCAGCCAGAGGAGCCAAAGATGAGCCAGGCCTGGTCACCCAGAAGCACATCCTTGAAGCCCAGGGTTAGAGACGGGAGGGCTCCAGGGACTAGAGGGGGTTGTATTCCAGAGCCCGTTCCTCACTTCTTTACCACAGTCTGTCTTCCTCAGTGGCCATCAGCTCAAGACTCTGCTGCCTGACAGGGAGGTAACGCTGGGAAGTGACCCCAGGGAAGAAAGAGGGCAGCTGGAGAAAGGACCCCATTCAGGATAGCCCCCAGAGATTATTGGCTGTTGAGGAACAGAAAGTCTGACTGGGGGCTTGTTTGTTGGCCAGGCCCGGTGGTTCACTTCCATAATCCCAGCACTTTGGGAGGATTGCTTTGGGAGGCCAGGAATTCAAAAACCAGCCTGGGCAACATAGGGAGACCTCGTCTCTACAAAAAAAAAAAAATTGTTTTTAACTAGCCAGGCATGGTGGCGTGCACCTGTAGTCCAGACTACCGGGGAGGCTAAGGTGGGAGAATAGTGTGAGCCCAGGAGTTTGAGGCTGCCATGAGCGATGATGGCACTACCACCCTCCAGCCTGAGTAACATAGCAAGATCTTGTCTCAAAAAATAAATAAAAAATAAACAAAAGTCCGAGACAACCATGGGGGGAGGTGAAGCAGTCACTGAAGTTTTTCTCAAATGGGAAGGGTAAGAGAAGTCAGTGAGATGAGGATCTGGGGCCTGAGCCTCTCCCGTCTGGTGAGGGCCCATGACAGACACCTGGGAGGCATGGATATACCAGATGGCCAGAAGACCTGGATTCATTTGGTTGATTCCTCAGATTCCTCCACCTACAGAAATCAGTGCCTCCCGCCACCAGCTGTGGCCACCATCATATTGGGGCAGAAGATTGCTCTGTAGCACAAGGAGTATTATGGCAAAGGATTATACCTGAGGTCCTGCTCCCACCCAGAGCTCGTGGAGGACATGGAAGATGAGCATCAGGATGGTGAGGGCCTGGGCAGGCCAGCCTAGGGGACAGGAGGGCTGGGAACCCACAGCCTAATGGGTACCCCAGCCCTGATCCCTGATTCTAGGCTCCACAAGGTTGACCTAAGTGATTGAGAACCCTGTAAGCACTGAGGTCCACCTACTGGACCACATGGGAGGCCCCTTTAGGGATCACAAGGCGACAGAGAGCTCCCTGATGGTGACAATGACACCATTGCAGCCTGTCGAGGGCACCAGGCCGCTATCTCCGTGGGACTGTCTCTCGGCAAGCTCCCATCTCCCAGCCCTCCAATTATTTCAGGCCAGTACATCAGCAACAGGTGGAAGGAGAGGCCCTGAACAGCCTCAAGTCCAAGGTCCACATTGGACAGGAGAGGAACCAGGGAGACTCAGAAGGGGTTGAGACCCCCTCCAGCTTGGCACCACCCACTGGCTCCATGCTTCCTCCTTAACTCCTCTCTGCCACGCCACCCCACTCCAGGTATTTCTCTGTCCTTCAAAGACAGTGAGTCTCAAATGGTGTCCAGCTGGTGGCTAGGGGGCTGAGCTGGCAAAGCCCAGGGAGTTCAGAGAGGGAGAGTGGAGCAAGCCCAACCCCTCAAGCCAGAACAAGCGCAGCCTGACAGACTGAGCCTGGGCAGAGGCAAGGGGATGCTCACACTGGCCAGGGAGGTAGAGGAGCTGAGTGGGGAGGTTCTAGGAGATTCAGGGTCACATGAACAAGATCCCATGCCTGCTACAAGAAAGCCATGAACTCAAACTCTTCTCTCCAGATGAAACCCTGGGACTTCCATGAACTCAAGAAAAGGAAAGCAAACAATGGAAACTGGGGCTGGTTGGGGGCAGAGTGGGGGCAACCTTCCCTTCCTGGTCACCCTATGAGTGGACGATAAAGAGCAGAAGAGCAAGAGTCTGGGAGCTGTAAATCGGGTGCTCAGGCTGGGCCTGCTCAGTCGTTGAGGAGAGGGGAGCAGGAGGGGGAGTTCACACACAGGAACTAGGAATATGAGGGCAGAGTGAAGAAAGCTGGGAGCAGTCCGGGGTACTGGACTCCACAGGAGCCTAGCATCACGAGAAGGCCCAAGCTGCGGCAGGATGATAATGACTGATGCAATTAATTTAGTGAACCAGCTGGTCGCAGTGGCTCACGCCTGTAATCCCAGCACTTTGGGAGGCCGAGGTGGGTGGATCACCCGAGGTCAAGAGTTCAAGACCAGTCTGACCAATGAGGTGAAACCCTGCCTCTACTAAAAATATGAAAAATTAGCCGGGCACCGTAGCAGGCACCTGTAGTCCCAGCTCCTCGGGAGGCTGAGACAGGAGAATTGCTTGAACCCAGGAGGCGGAGGTTGCAGTGAGCCAAGATCACGCCCCTGCACTTCAGCCTGGGTGACGGAGGGAGACTCCGTCTCAAAAATTAATGAATGAATTAATTAATTCCCTGGAGGAAAGGGTCATCATTCATTCCCATCTTCCAGATGAGAAAACTGAGGAATCAGAGAGCTCGTCCAGGGGCACACAACCTCTAAGTGACAGAGCCAGGATTTGAACCTAGATCTGCCAGGCCCCCAAGACTCAACCAAGAAGAGAGAGAGAAACAGAGGCTAGGGCCCCAAGAGGAAGGAGCTGGCAGATCGCCTCTGAGGGCGGGGCTGTGGCTTCTCTGATCTCAGGCCCCCCTCCTCCGCCCAGGCCCCACCCCTGCCCCTCCCAGCACTGCCTGGAAGTGTGGGGTGGGAGCTCCTCCTAGGACACCACTTTCCCCTTGGGGAAAGAATTGTGCCCCCCAGGCCCTTCCCCGCTCAGGTCCCTCTTCTCCTTCCCCATTATCTCCACCTCCTGGGACAGAAAGTGCCTCCACCTGCATCCCCAGGCGTCCGGCCTCCAGGGCCTGCGGGCCCCACAGCAGGCAAGCTGAGATGACGGTCAAGCTGGATTTCGAGGAGTGTCTCAAGGACTCACCCCGTTTCCGGTAAGTGTGAACTGGTCTAGGGGGCTAAGGAGGGAAAAGTCTAACACCCCCAGCACACACACATCTTTCCCCAGGCCAGATCTCCTTCCAGGCAGCTAAGCCTCCAAGAGGCAGGAGCGAGCCTGTGGGCCAAAGTGGTACCCCAGCTATCAAAGCAGGGTACTCCAGTGCTCTCCGCCCCTGCATGCTCCTCCTGGCCTCTGCAGTTTCCCTCAGCCCTAGAACTGGCATTCCCTCTGGCCTCTCAGTGGGACCCCTGCCCCTCCCCCAGCACCTGCTCTGGGGCGGTTAGCAACTTCCTGCCCTGGCCACATCCACCCTCCTTCTACCCTTCCTGCTCTGGCCTGGGCTGTGGTAGCTCCCAGACTGCAGAGCGGGCAGAGCACAAGTGGGCGGGTGGGGGGCGAGACTCTCAACTCTGCAGCTTTCTCCTCCATACCCACCGCCCTGCGACTCCATCCCGCCTGATGAGGCAGACAGACCAGACCGACCCAAGCTCTGTTCCCATGACCCCCTCTTTCCCAGAGCCTCTATTGAGCTGGTGGAAGCCCAAGTGTCAGAATTGGAGACCCGTCTGGAAAAGGTGACCCTGACATGGAGAGGTGACCCTGGAGTGGATATGGTTGAGAGGGGTAGGGCCAGGGAGAAAGCTGGAGATAGAGAATGCGTTCCAGGGATTATTGAATACTGTGTAGGGGAGATATTTTGGAGACTCTAGAGAAGCAAAAAAGGTGGCTCTGTACCCTCAAGAAGCTCAGGATCTTGGAAAACAAGACTTACTTTTGGGCCGGGCGTGGTAGCTCATGCCTGTAATCCCAGCACTTTGGGAGGCCAAGGCGCATGGATCACCTGAGGTCAGGAGTTCAAGACCAGCCTGGCCAACATGGCGAAGCCCCATCTCTACTAAAAATGCAAAATTCAGCCAGGCGTGGTGGCGCCCATCTGTAGTTCCAGATACTCAGGAGGCTGAGGCAGAGGAATCGCTTGAACCCAGGAGGCGGAGGTTGCAGTGAGCCAAAATCACACCACTGTACTTTAGGCTAGGCGACAGAGCAAGACTCTGTCTCAAAAAAAAAAAAAAAAAAGACTTACTTTTGGACTTCCTTGTTCAGCTTTTGAGCTCCTCGTGCATTGTGCCAGGCCCTGGGCATTCAGGGAGGGCAAGATCATTTCTGCTCCCATGGAGCCCAAAGGCTGACTGGAAGACAAACCTGTGAAATGTTTCAATTCAAGACAGTAAGGTGTCCCCTAAGCACTCTATCAAACAGCATGTTCACACAGATACACGCACAAATGCTCTCTCATTCCCCTTACTTCACTTTACTTTTCTCTGCAACATTTACCTCTGACACATTATGTATTTGCACGCTATGTCTTAGTTCTATTGCTGTGTACCAAATTGTCACAAATTTGGTGAGCAATATTGTTTTTTTGTTTGTTTGTTTTTTGTTTTTTGTTTTTTTTGAGACGGAGTCTCACTCTGTCGCCCAGGCTGGAGTGCAGTGGCCGGATCTCAGCTCACTGCAAGCTCCGCCTCCCAGGTTCACGCCATTCTTCTGTCTCAGCCTCCCGAGTAGCTGGGACTACAGGCGCCCGCCACCTCACCCGGCTACTTTTTTGTATTTTTTAGTAGAGACGGGGTTTCATCGTGTTAGCCAGGATGGTCTCGATCTCCTGACCTCGTGATCTGCCCGTCTTGGCCTCCCAAAGTGCTGGGATTACAGGCTTGAGCCACCGCGCCCAGCCCAGCAACATTGTTTTATGGGCAACATGGTGAAACCTCATCTCTACCAATAATAATTTTATTTTTATTTATTTGAGATGGAGTCTTGCTCTGTCGCCCAGGCTGGAGTGCAGTGGTGCGATCTCAGCTCACTGGAACCTCCGCCTTCCAGGTTCAAGCAATTCTCCTACCTCAGCCTCCCAAGTAGCTGGGACTACAGGCGTACACCGCCACACCCCGCTAATTTTTTTTTTTTTTTTTAATTTTTAGTAGAGATGGGGGTCTCACCATGTTGGCTAAGCTGGTCTTGAACTCCTGACCTCAAATGATCTACCTCTCTCGGCCTCCCAAAGTGCTGGGATTACAGGCGTGAGCCACCACACCCGGTCTACAAATAATGATATTAAACAACGGACTGGATGGGGTGGCCACAGCTGTGGTCCCAGATGCTTGAACTCCTGGGCTCAAGTGATCCTCCCTCCTCAACCTCCCCAGTAGCTGTGCTGCAGGCACGTGCCACCATGCCTGGCTTTTTTAAATTTTATTTTTTTGTAGAGATGGGGTCTCCCTATGTTACCTAGGCTGGTCTGGAACTCCTGGACTCAAGTCATCCTCCCACCTCAGCCTCCCAAAGTGCTGGAATTACACGTGTGAGCCACCACACCTGGCCTGAATTTTTTATTTTGAGTAAATTATCGACTCAGGAGACTAGTAAAGAGAGGTCTCATGTACTCATCACCCAGCTTCCCCAGTGGTGACATCTTTAGTACATTATTAAAACCAGGAAATTAATATTGTCACATTATAATTAACAATAAACTCTGCTGGGTGCGGTGGCTCATGCTTGTAATCCCAGCACTTTGGGAGGCCGAGGCGGGTGGCTCACGAGGTCAGGAGATCAAGACCATCCTGGCTAATGCTGTGAAACCCCGTCTCTACTATAAATACAAAAAATTATCCAGGTGTGGTGGTGGGCACCTGTAGTCCCAGCTACTCGGGAGGCTGAGGTGGGAGAATGGCGTGAACCTGGGAGGCAGAGCTTGCAGTGAGCTGAGATCGTGCACTCCAGCCTGGGCTACAGAGTGAGACTACGTCTCAAAAAACAAAAACAAACAAAAAAACCCAGTAAACTCTAGCCAAGCACAGTGGCTCATGCCTGTAATCCCAACACTTTGGGAGGCTGAGGCAGGTAGATCACGAGGTCAGGAGTTCGAGACCAGCCTGACCAACATGGTGAAATCCCGCCTCTACTAAAAATACAAAAATTAGCCAGGCGTGGTGGCACACACTTGTAATCCCAGCAACTTAGGAGGCTGAGGCAGGAGAATTGCTTGAACCCAGGAGGCGGAGGTTGCTGTGAACCGAGATCGCGCCACTGCACTCCAGCCTGGGTGACAGAGCAAGACTCTGTCTCTAAATAAATAAATCAGCTCTATAGATCCTACTTCGATTTTACATTTTGCATAAGCTCTTTTTTTTTTTTTTTTTTTTGCGTTTTTGTGTATAATTCTACGGTACTTTATCACGTGTATGGATTCCTTTAACCATCGCCACATACAAATGGACACAAGGAATTCCTTTACAGCGATACCCGATACCCTTCCCACGCTGCTTTAATCTGTGGCAACCACTGATTTGTTCTCCATCTACTTTTGTCATTTCCAGAATGTTCCATAAATAGAATCATACAGTATGTGACTCTTTTTGAGATTTGGCTTTTTTCCCCCCCACTCAGAATAATGCTCCTGCCGGGTGTGGTGGCTCATGCCTGTCATCCCAACTACTCAGGAGGTCAAGGTAGGAGGATTGTTTGAGGCCAGAAGCTTGAGACCAGCCTGGGCAACATAGCAAGACCCTTGTCTCTAAAAAATGCTTTGTTTTGTTTTTAAATTAGCCAGGTGTGGTGGTGTGTGCCTGTAGTCTCAGCTACTCAGGAAGCTAAGGTTGGAGGATCCCTTGAACCCAAGAGTTCAAGGCTGCAGTGAGCTGTGATCCCACCACTGCACTCCAGCCTGGGCGACAGAGATCCCAACTAAAAATAATACGAATTTTTTAAAAGATTAATGCTCTTGAAGTTTATCCAAGTTGTTGCATGTATCAACAGTTGATTCCTTTTTATTGCTGAGTACTGTTCTATTGTACAGATGTCCCAGTTTGTCACTAGTCCAGTCTTATGAAAGTTTCTTACTCATCTAAGGGGGAGGGGCTGAGACAGTAAGGAAAAAACTAGACACAGAGTCCTCAGATTCACACAGTGATTTGCGAACATCCTTATCCCTTGTCACAGACAACCCATGGTGATATCTGGTAAGATCTGATCTTGGTCAGTCCAGGTGCGGTGACTCACACCTGTAATCCCAGCACTTTGGGAGGCCAAGGCAGATGGATCACCTGAAGTCAGGAGTTGGAGACCAGCCTGGTCAACATGGTGAAACCCCATCTCTACTAAAAATATAAAAAATTAGCCGGGTGTGGTGGCGGGCGCCTGTAGTCCCAGCTACTCGGGAGGCCGAGGCAGGAGAATTGCTTGAACCCAGGAGGCGGAGGTTGTGGTGAGCTGAGATCGCGCCACTGCACTCCAGCTTGGGCAACAAGAGTGAAACTCCATCTCAAAAATAGAAAAATAAAAAGAGATGGGGTTTCACTATGTTGGTCAGGCTGATGTCCAACTCCTGACCTCAGGTAATCCACCCACCTCAACCTTCCAAAGTGTTGGGATTACAGGTCTGAGCCACCTCGCTTGGACTATCAAGTCTGTCTGTCTGTCAGTCAAAGGGGCCAGATAGGATGGACCCCAGGAGTACCCCAGCATTTCCTCTTGGTCCTGACCTGTGGTCTGGATAATGGATTAATATTTATGAGGGAACGTGCAGTGAGCACAGAATGGGACAACTCCTAGCAGTAAATACTATATATTTTATTTATTTATTTATTTATTTATTTATTTATTTATTTATTTATTTATTTATTTATTTATTTTGAGACAGAGTCTTGCTCTGTCACCCAGGCTGGAGTGCAGTGGTGCCATCTCGGCTCACTGCAGCCTTGACCTCCCGGATTCAGGTAGTCCTCCTGCCTCAGCTACCCAGGTAACTGGGATTACAGGCACGTGGTGCCATCTCAGCTCACTACAGCCTCAGCTTCCTGGGTTCAAGCAGTCCTCCTGCCTTAGCCTCCGAAGTAGCTGGGATTATAGGCACGTGGGATTACAGGCACGTGCCACCATGGCTTTGTATTTTTAGTACAGATGGGGTTTCACCATGTTGCCCAGGCTGGCCTTGAATTCCTGAGCTCAAGCGACTGGCCTGCCATGGCCCCAAAAAGGGCTGGGATTATAAGTGTGAGCCACCACGCCCGGCCAATACTGTAGAATTTAATAGCAACCACATAGAGCATCCAGACCATGCAGGAGGCTAGAATCTCCAGGGAGCTCTGGATCTAAGCAGGTAGGCAGGGCAGGAAGAGATGTGTGCGGGTGGACAGGGAAAGATGTTTTGGAGGTAAGGCTGACAGATGTGTTGGCGACAGGCTGAGAGGAATGGGCAGGAATTTGGTTTCAGGCCCAAGGCAGTGGGAGCAAAGAGGCAGCGATGGGAACACAGCAGGTGTGTGTTAGATACAGGGAGAGCTGGATGAGCCTGGAGGACAGTGAGGCCAAGCAGGAATGGGGGAGCGCCTCTCTGGGCAAGGGGAGAGGAAGTGGGGCAGGTGTGGGGGCGTCACCTGGTGTGGGGATGACTGCACAGCTCCCTGTTACTCTCCTTCTTTCCCAGCTCCTGAAACTGGGCACTGGTCTCCTGGAAAGTGGGCGCCATTACCTTGCTGCCAGCCGTGCCTTCATTGTCGGCATTTGTGACCTAGCCCACCTGGGTCCACCAGAACCCATGATGGCGGTATACGGAGGGTCTGCATCTGGGTGGGAAGGGGTCTGGGGTGAGGAGGTGATGCCATGGAAGAGGAGGGCTGGCCTGGGGTCTGCAGGTTCCAGGCCAGAGCAGGGCTGGGCTGTTGTCCTAGATAGCCATAGCAGTCTGGGTCTCGAGTCGGGAGGGCGCTGCCACCCCACGCCTGGTACTCTTTCTATGCCTCTGCTTGCTTAGGAGTGTCTGGAAAAATTCACCGTGAGCCTGAACCACAAGCTGGACAGCCATGCAGTAAGCAGGGGAAGGTAGGGATTGCGGGGGTGGTGGCCAGGTCGCCTGTGGTCCTGACCCCAACCTACCAACTTCTCCTTCCCTCAGGAGCTTCTAGATGCTACCCAACACACACTGCAGCAGCAGATCCAGACCCTGGTCAAGGAGTGAGATGGGGCCGGGCGCAGTGGCTCATGCCTGAAATCCCAACACTTTGGGAGGCGGGAGGATTGCTTGAGCCCAGGAGTTCGACACCAACCTAGCCAATATGGCAACTCTCTGTCTCCACAAAAAATACAAAAATTAGGCCGGGCGCGGTGGCTCATGCCTATGATCCCGGCACTTTGGAAGGCCAAGGCGGGTGAATCACCTGAGGTCGGGAGTTCGAGACTAGCCTGTCTAACATGGCAAAACCCCGGCTCTACTAAAAAATACAAAAAAAAAAAAAAAAAAAAAGAAAAAGCCAATTAGTGGGGCATGGTGGCAGGTGCCTGTAATCCCACCTACTCAGGAGGCCGAGGCAGGAGAATCACTTGAACCCAGGAGGTGGAGGTTGCAGTGAGCCAAAATCACGCTACTGCACTCCAGCCTGGGAGACACAGTGAGAGACTCAAAAAAAAAAAAAAAAGCTGGGCGTGGTGGCACATGTCTATTGTCCCAGCTTCTTGGGAGCCTGAAGCAGGAGAATTGCTTGAGTCTGGAGGTCAAGGCTGCGGTGAGCTGTGATTGTGCCACTGTACTCCACCCTGGGTAACAGAGCAAAAGACCCTGTCTCAAAAAAAAAAAAGGGCGGAGTGAGATGGGAGGGAAAGGGGCCTTATTTCTTGGAAACCAGCCGCGTCGCCCTCTTCCCATGACCACAGGGGCCTCCCCAGTGGCGGAGTTGTGAGATTGGGGGTTTCTGGTGTCCTGACTTCCATCCCAGGAATCTCCTTGGGTTTCCCACATGCAGACACTAACTGAAAGGACATGAGGGCTTTACCCTGGGAATGCTCTGCTGGGGCAGGTGGGTGTTAGCTGCGATTCTGTGTTATCTTCCCATCCTCAGAGGTCTTCGGGGTTTCCGAGAGGCTCGCCGGGATTTCTGGCGGGGGGCTGAGAGCCTGGAGGCTGCCCTGACCCACAACGCAGAGGTTCCCAGGCGCCGGGCCCAGGAGGCAGAAGAGGCAGGAGCTGCTTTGAGGACGGCGCGAGCTGGGTACCGGGGACGGGCACTGGATTATGCCCTGCAGGTGCCTACCCCAACCTGTCTTCCTGGGGTACCAGAGCCTCAGGTGTCACTTCGAGGCTGGGGTGTCCCCACTGTGCAGTGGGAAGGGGTGCTGTGTTTTCAAGACTAACCTGGGTCTTTTTCCATCCTCAGATCAATGTGATTGAGGACAAGAGGAAGTTTGACATCATGGAGTTTGTGAGTAGTGGCGGGGGTGAGGGCAGGGTGGAGAGGAGCCTGCTGCCAGCACAGGGGAAAGGGGAGAGGGGTTCTTCCTCCGCCCACCCACTGCCCACCTTGTCCCCCAGGCGCTGCGTTTGGTGGAAGCCCAGGCTACCCATTTCCAGCAGGGCCACGAGGAGCTGAGCCAGCTGTCCCAGTATCGAAAGGAGCTGGGCGCCCAGGTGGGGCCCCCAGGGCACAGCAGGTGGTGGAGGGAGGTTAGGGACTCCTAACTGGGGGGCCTTAGGCATCTGAGATGCCCTTCCTGTGCCCAGTTGCACCAGCTGGTCTTGAATTCTGCACGAGAGAAGAGGGACATGGAGCAGAGACACGTGCTGCTGAAACAGAAGGTGAGGGGCCAGGTGCGGTGGCCCACGACCGTCATCCCAACATGTTGGGAGGCTGAAGTGGGAGGATCGCTTGAGGCCTGGAGTTCAAGATTAGCCTAGGCATCGTAGTGAAACTCCATCTCTACAGAAAATTTTAACATTAGCTGGTGTGGTGGCATGCACCTGTAGTTCTAGCTACTCAGGAGGCTGAGGTGGGAGGATCACTTGAGCCCAAGAGTTCAAGACTGCAGTAGCTATGATCACACGACTGCACTTAAGCCTGGGTGAAAGAACAAGACCCTGTCTCTAAAAATAAATTTTAAAAAATATTTCAAAAAGCAGAAGTGAGGGCTAGGGCTGCGGGCAGGAGGCAGATGCCTATGGCCTTGGTCTCTGCCCATCTCAGTTGCCCTTTGAACCTCTTGTGCCTCCAGGAGCTGGGTGGGGAGGAGCCAGAACCAAGCTTAAGAGAGGGGCCTGGTGGCCTGGTGATGGAAGGACATCTCTTCAAACGGGCCAGCAACGCATTTAAGACCTGGAGCAGGTGAGGAGAGGACACCCCAATCAGCCTACCCCACCCAATTATGTATTTTCAAGTGGTAATAGCACGCTAAGCACTGCAAGGAAAAACGGATGAACCCCCCTGCCTTAGTAGAGTTTACATTCCATCAGCAAAGGCAGACAATAAACCTAGTCGGTAAATTACGTACTATGTTAGAAAGTGATAGTGCTATAGGAGAAAGATAATAAAGCAAGGAATGTGGAGAGCTGGGTAGGGGTTGCAGTTCTAAATAGCTGGGCAGTGTGGGCTTCATGAGAAGGTAACTTTTGAACAAAGACTTGAAGGATATCTGGGGGAAGAAAGTTCTAGACAGGAGGAAGAGCCAGTGCCAAGGCCCTGAGATAGCTGGGGAGTTGGAAGAGCAGGGTGGTGGCCCTGGGTCTGGACAGAGTGAGGGAGGAGGATGTGTAGGAGATGAAACTGGAGCTAATGGGGGCATGAGTCATTATAGGGCTGTATAGATTTTTGTAGGGATTTGGGGTCTACTCTGAGGTCAGTTGGGAGCCGCTATAGGGTTTGGAGCAGGATGGCAGCATGCTGTGACTTGACTCCTTTCCCTTCGAGGGCCACTGCTAGCCCATATGGGATCTCTGTGCAAATTAGAAAATGGAGCCGCTTCCCCAAGATACTTTTTTTTTTTTTTTCTGTTTTTTGAGATGGGGTGTCACTCTGTTGCCCAGGCTGGAGTGCAGTGGCACAGTCTTGGCTCACTGCAACCTCCGCCCCCTGAGTTCAAGTGATCGTCCCTCCTCAGCGTCCTAAATAGCTGGGACCACAGGTGTGCGCCATCATTCCTGGCTAATTTTTGTATTTTTGATAGAGACAGGGTTTGAGCATGTTGCCCAGCTGGTCACAAACTCCTGACATCAAGCAATCCGCCCACCTCGGCCTCCCAAATTGCTGGGATTACAGGCGTGAGCCACTGTACCTGGCCCCCAAGAGTCTTTCTTTTCTTTTCTCTTTTCTTTTTGCCAGAGCCTCGCTCTGTTGCCCAGCCTGGAGTGCAGTGGTACGATCTCGGCTCACTGCAACCTCCGCTTCCCTGGGTTCAAGCGATTCTCCTGCCTCAGCCTCCCAAGTAGGTGGGATTACAGGCGCCTGCCACCATGCCCAGCTAATTTTTGTATTTTTAGTAGAGACGGGGTTCCACCATATTGGTCAGGGTGGTCTCAAACTCCTGACCTTGGGTGATCCACCGCCCCCATCGGCCTCCCAGAGTGCTAGGACTACAGGTGTGAGCCCAGCCTAAATAGCATTTTTTAAATTGTAGCAAGACATTTTATTAGAAAAATAATGTTACTGCCATCTGCTGGAAAGTTGTCTTCATAACTATATGAAATCTGGATTGTCCAAGATACGACTAAATAGCATCCTTTAGATGTTCCAGGCTACACAACTGTCCACCTTTCTCTGGAATGTCTCGTGGAACAGTCAGCCCAGGTGTCTCTCCTCTCAGTAAGATCCTCATAGGCAAAAAGCACAGCCTCTCTTCCGTCCTTCATCCTAAAGCTGCCCATGTCTATAATGATTTCCTTCTCTTACAGACGCTGGTTCACCATTCAGAGCAACCAACTGGTTTACCAGAAGAAGCACAAGGTGAGTGGGCCTGGGTCCTGGATGCCTGGGCCCCAGGGAGACTCAGCCCTTGCCTGCAGCTGGACATCTGCCCCCTTATCACCTTATCCCGCCAGGACCCTGTGACTGTGGTGGTGGATGACCTTCGTCTCTGCACAGTGAAACTCTGCCCTGACTCAGAAAGGCGGTTCTGCTTTGAGGTGGTGTCCACCAGCAAGTGAGTGCAGTCCCCAGGGGTGATACTCTAACATATCTAAACAGTTGCCAATCTGAAAGGCAGGGCCCATGACAATGGAGGCCCATGACAATGGAGGCCCCCCATGCAGCTCCAGACCTTAATTTAACCCTTTGGTGGCTATACTGGGGGGCCATTGTGGAAGAGGGTACAGGGTGAGGCTATTACCAACTGGTACAGAAGTCTTTCAATGCCACTGGAACTGGTTGAACACTGGCTGGATGTCAGCCTGCTCATCCTGCCACTTTGCTTCCCAGGCCTCAGACCCCTCTGCCATCTCCCTCACCCTCCTACCTAGGTCCTGCCTCCTCCAGGCTGACTCAGAGCGCCTCCTGCAGCTGTGGGTCAGTGCTGTGCAGAGCAGCATCGCTTCTGCCTTCAGTCAGGCTCGCCTTGATGACAGCCCCCGGGGTCCAGGCCAGGTAACTTAACCTAGGGGTGCGGAGCCAGGCTGCCCATGGAGATGGGGCACCCCTTACCCTAGGCCACTCTTTCTTCTCTTCTCCAGGGCCCGGGACACCAGGCCATAGGCTCTGCTGCCACCCTGGGCTGTGGTGGAATGGCCAGGGGAAGGGAGCCTGGGGGAGCCGGGCACGTGGTGGCACAGGTCCAGAGTGTGGATGGCAATGCCCAGTGCTGCGACTGCCGGGAGCCAGCCCCGGAGTGGGCCAGCATCAACCTTGGTGTCACCCTCTGCATTCAGTGTTCTGGCATCCACAGGTTACTCCATGAGGCCCAGGCGGGAGCCCCACTCCTTTGGGCTGCAGTGTGGCTCCAATAGAGAGCTCATCACACTGGCCCCTCTTCCTTCCCTGTCCTAGCTTCCTCTCTTAGCTTCTGGCTTTGTCACTGGGTACCAGGCCTGGGCCTAAGCCTGTGGGGTGGACCCAGGTGGGCCTGGCCCCTCTGTGTCCTAGTCTGGCCAGAATTGGGGGATACCCAGAATTTGTTGGCTTGGTTGGAAGAAGCATGGGGTCCAGGCTGCTGAGGGTGGGGGAGCCAAGGAAGACCAGGCAGAGAAACGCTCATGAGGCCTTAGCAAGTGTCTAAGGCCCTTGCCCCCCGCCTCAGTGTGGTGGAAGAGAGGTGACATGGGAGAGGTTGTCCAGGCCAAAGTGTCACTAGAGAAGGGAGGTGGCTGGAGCCTTGAAATGAAACCTAAGGAAGAAGGAATCGGTGATGAGGCAGGGTCCTGCCAGGGCCAGGTCAAGGCTACATGGCGGCTACATGGCCGCAACTGCCCTGCTTCCTGGGCCAGCACCTCCGCATGGGCCCCCATGCCAGCCTTGCCTCCCAGTGTCTTCAGGAGCAGCAGCAGCTGCCCAGGCCACTGCCCCGCACAGGGCCTGACCCTCCTCTCTGGCCCTCCAGGAGCCTTGGTGTTCACTTCTCCAAAGTCCGGTCTCTGACCCTTGACTCATGGGAGCCAGAACTAGTGAAGGTAACTTGGGGTATTGTGAAGATTGGGGGCAAGAACCTGGGGCAGGGCAAGGACATGGGGGTGCAGGGGCGAGACCCCTGAGGAATCACTCACCCCTACCTTACCTGTCTCTGCCTCTACCTGGGCCTCCCGAAGCTCATGTGTGAGCTGGGAAATGTCGTCATCAACCAGATCTATGAGGCCCGTGTGGAGGCCATGGCAGTGAAGAAACCAGGGCCCAGCTGCTCCCGGTAAGCTTGGGGTTTAGCCTCCCAGGGGAATGGGGGATACCTGGAGCAAGAAGAGGGAAGACTGCGTGCTTCTCCCCTCCCACAGGCAGGAGAAGGAGGCCTGGATTCATGCTAAATATGTGGAGAAGAAGTTCCTGACCAAGCTGCCTGAGATTCGAGGGCGAAGAGGTGGCCGGGGGCCCCCAAGGGGGCAGCCTCCTGTGCCCCCAAAGCCTTCCATCAGGCCCCGGCCAGGGAGCTTGAGATCCAAGCCAGGTATAGGGTTGGTTGGGCATTCATTGAGCACCTGCTGTGTACTTGGCACCGTGCTGGGTCCCACAGGGAGGCACAGAGTATGAAGCCCAGGCCTTCCCCTGGAGAATGTCGGAGGGACCGGACTGCCGTTTCAGGGGTTACAGTGGAGTGTGACATGAAGAATGGGAAGGAATGTGGGGCTGGGTGTGGGCAGGTAGGGTAAGGGGTGCCAGCAGCATGAGAAAAGGGGGAGTGGGTTCGGCTGGAGCGGCAGGGGTTGAGAGCTGAGGCCGAGTGTCAGGCAGTCAGCTCACCTGTGTCATCCCTGCAGTTGGGGTGGTTGGACTGGATGAGGTGGTGATGCCGTCTCTCCCCCACACCCTAGGGACTCGCACACATGCATACTCACACTTCCACATACCCACGCCTGCACACTCTGTTCCCTCCACAGTTCCAAGCTCCCCACCATTTACAAAAGACATGTCCCGTTAGAGCATCGGGGCACTGTGCTGAGGGTTTTCTTCCCAGACTCGGAGCTCCTTCCCCCTAAAAGAACCAAATCCCCCGAACAGAGCCCCACTCTGAGGACCTGGGAAGCCTGCACCCCGGGGCCTTGCTGTTTCGAGCGTCTGGGCATCCTCCATCTCTTCCCACCATGGCTGATGCCCTTGCCCATGGAGCTGATGTCAACTGGGTCAATGGGGGCCAAGAGAATGCCACGCCGCTGATCCAGGCCACAGCTGCTGTGAGAGCCCTGCTGACCTCCCCACCCCACCCTAGGGCTCTGACACCTACTCCTGACTCTAGGCCCTGCCCTTACCTCCTCTTCCCACGACCTGTTCCCTAGGGCCTCCACCCATAGAGAGACATCAGCAACAGAGACTGGTTGCTAAGAGTGTGTGATCTGGAGGTAGAGAACCTGAGTTTGAACCCAGGCTCTCACCCCTTACAGGAGACTTTTAACAATCGCAGTCTCATCTGTAAAATAGTAACATACCTCATAAGCTTGTACTACAGATTTATATATGAATACATGCAAAGAGCTAGAGTCAAGCCTGAGTTAGCTGTAACCCCTTCTACACTCCTGATTAACACACCCTACCCTCCCATTCTCTGAACTGGCGCCATCCTAAGACATCTTGAAATCCACCACTAGGGATGCCACCCTCAACCCCCCTTCTCGATTTCTCCATGCAGAATTCTCTTCTGGCCTGTGAGTTTCTCCTCCAGAACGGGGCGAATGTGAACCAAGCAGACAGTAGGGGCCGGGGCCCGCTGCACCACGCAACCATTCTTGGCCACACAGGGTAGGATGACAGCCATGGGGAGGAAGGCTGGGAGGAGCTGGGTGGCCGGCTTACCCTGGCTCTTCTCTCCAGCCTCGCCTGCCTGTTCCTGAAACGGGGGGCTGATCTGGGGGCTCGAGACTCTGAAGGCAGGGACCCTCTGACCATCGCCATGGAAACAGCCAACGCTGACATCGTCACCCTGTGAGAATGCCTGAAGGGGAGGGGCTGGCGCTGGAGCCCCCCCCACCCCCCCACCCCCGCCCACTTTCGGGCGGGCGGGGCTGATGTAGAAACTGGAGCCTGCCTGGTGGGGCCTGGGGAAGGGTGGTGGGGCCTGGGGAAGGGCTGGGCCAGCGCCTGGGCCAGGCTCAAGAAAGGCTGCGCCAAGTGTGCATTGGGGCGTGGAGTAGAAGGCAGGCGGGAGGGCGGGCAGGGTGCGAGGATGCTTGACTCACCCTGAGAGGCGTCATTCGCCCATCAACATTGCCGTCAGGCATCTTTTTAGCAC
The DNA here is from genome assembly GCF_002776525.5 of Piliocolobus tephrosceles. Lineage (NCBI taxonomy): Eukaryota > Metazoa > Chordata > Mammalia > Primates > Cercopithecidae > Piliocolobus > Piliocolobus tephrosceles. Next base: position 7,144,157 of record NC_045449.1, read on the forward strand.
TAGACGTGACCCCGGGTGGGCAGATGAACGAACGCAACCCAGCTCAAAGGATGGGAAGTTGGCGGGGGAGGTGAGGATAGTGTCGTTCTTTTTTTTTGAGACTTTTTTTTTTTGAGACGGAGTCTCACTCTGTCGCCCACCTTAGAGTGCAGTGGTGCCATCTCGGCTCACTGCAACCTCCGCCTCCCGGGTTCAAGCGATTCTCCTGCCTCAGCCTCCCGAGTAGCTGGGACTACAGGCGTGTGCCACCACACCCGGCTAATTTTTTGTATTTTTTAGTAGAGACAGGGTTTCACCATGTTGGCCAGGACGGTCTTGATCTCCTGACCTCGTGATCACCTGCCTCGGCCTCCCAAAGTGTTGGGATAACAGGCGTGAGCCACCGCGCCCGGCCAAGGATAGCTCGTTCAAGTCTTAATTCCCTTCCCTTCAGGCTACGACTGGCAAAGATGAGGGAGGCTGAAGCGGCCCAGGGGCAGGCAGGTAAAGAATACACCCACCCCACCCCCCAGGCCCAACACCCGAACTCTGGGTTTCTGGTCCATGGTGACCTCTCTCCCTAGTGCCCAGCTGCATTCATTCCGTTATTTAACAAATGCGTATTGGGCGCATGCGACGTGCCAGGCCCTGGCAAGGCATAGGCGCTGGCGCGGTGCTCGCGGCGCGCACGTTCCCATTCAGGCTCGGAGCGCGAGGTCCCCAGGCGGGCCCCAAACGCCGGATCCTGCCCTTCTGCACTGGGGCCCAGCCGACTCCCGGCCTTTCCTCCCTCCCTCAGGAGATGAGACGTATCTTGACATCTTCCGCGACTTCTCCCTCATGGCGTCAGACGACCCGGAGAAGCTGAGCCGGCGCAGTCACGACCTCCACACGCTGTGACCCCAGGCCCTAAGGGTCTGCGCCTCCCTCCCCTCCCCGTCACCGGGCCCTCTGCCATTAAAGCTTCCGTGCTTCGCTCTTCCCTTCTGGTTCACTTCTTGGGCGCCACCTTTGGACCTGTAGGGTGTTGGGCGCTGAGGCTCCCGGGGTGCGGGGAGCGGCTGGGGGTTTGCGACCTCGAGTCCAGCAAGGGGCGACTCCAGGGAGCGAGGCGGCAGCTTCGGCCGCGACCCGAGCGCCGGGCGTTGCGGGGCGGGGGCTCTCGGGCTGGGGTGACCAGGCCGGCCCAGTCCTGCCGAGGGGTGGGGCTGGCCCTGGGGCTCGCTGGCCCCGCCGCCGCCGCGGAGAGAGCGCGCCCGGGCCACCCCGGCCGGAAGGCATCCCCGGAATGCGGCGGCTCAGCACCCGCCCCCTCGGGAATTCCCCGGGGGAGCCGCTGTGAGGGACGCGGCTCCCGGGCCGGGCCTCGGGCTCTGAGCGGTGGGGTTAGAGGCTCCAGCCCCGCCGAGTTGCAGACGTGAGGTCGGGCACACCTGTAGGGGCGGCGGGGAGGTCCCGGCCACATCCGGGACGACGTGCCTGAGTCACCTCGTCCCGCCAGCGTCTGCCAGTCCAGCCAGTCCGCCCAGTCTCTCGCGTCCGAAACTCGCCTCCAGCCTCCCGCCTCCATCCGAGAAGCGCGAGCCTCGCGGGGGCGGGGGCGGGGCGCCAAGGGGCGGGGCTGTCTCTTAAAGGGCCCCGGGCCGCTGCCCTTAGGCCACTTCCTGGGGGCGGAGAGGGCCTCAGCGGCTGCGGCGACACCCAGGGAAGGCGGCGCGGCCGGGTCCCGAGACTCCTGGCTGTTTCCATCAGAGCCCTCGGACACTCCCCAGCCCGGGCTGAGCACACGCATCATCGCTCCCCGGCGGATACAAGGGGGCTCCGCCATCCGCTCCCGTCAGTTCCGTATCCATCTCCTGGGACCCGGGCCGGCAGACAGTCCAGGCCTCTGAGTGGCCCCAGAGCCCTGGGGAACTCATCCACGGCGGCAGCGATCTGCCCGGGGTCTCGGAAGCCAGCCCTTCAGAGTCGGCCCTGTGCTCGCCACCGTCATCTGCTGGTTGGATTCCGGAAACCCACTGTCTGAAGACCACAGAGGGGTGTCGCTGACCACCTCAAATCGGATACGTCCAAACCTCAAGCTCCCTTCCCCCTCTGGCTGCCCTCTGCTCTTTTCATCTCTTCTCTCAACCCTTTGGGGATTTCTGTGTCCTGAGACCAGCTCCCCATCCACCACCAAAGTAGCTGGGGTGAGCCCCAAACCTTACTGCCTGTGCTCCACCTGTGCCTCCAACCCAGCGAATCTGACAGCTTCGACCCAATTCTGCACACACCCAGGAAGTTGTGCCTTTTCTTTTCTTTCGGTGTCTCCTGTGCTTCCCAAAATTTCTCCTCCTCCTGTGCCCTCTTCGCCCCCCTCCTTTGGGGGCCCCGTGACCCTGAATGTGGGGGGCACACTATATTCCACCACTTTGGAGACCCTGACCCGCTTCCCAGACTCCATGCTGGGGGCCATGTTTAGGGCCGGCACCCCCATGCCTCCTAACCTCAATCCGCAAGGAGGCGGCCACTACTTCATCGATCGGGATGGCAAGGCCTTCCGGCACATCCTCAATTTCCTGAGGCTGGGCCGCCTGGACCTGCCCCGCGGGTACGGAGAGACAGCGCTGCTCAGGGCAGAGGCTGACTTCTACCAGATCCGGCCCCTCCTGGACGCGCTGCGGGAACTGGAGGCCTCTCGGGGGACCCCTGCACCCACAGCTGCCCTGCTCCACGCAGATGTCGATGCCAGCCCCCGCCTGGTGCACTTCTCTGCTCGCCGGGGACCCCATCACTATGAGCTGAGCTCCGTCCAGGTGGACACCTTCCGAGCCAACCTCTTCTGCACCGACCCTGACTGTCTAGGTGCTTTGCGGGCCCGATTTGGTGTGGCCAGTGGGGATAGGGCAGAGGGGGGCCCACATTTTCATCTGGAGTGGGCCCCCCGCCCTGTGGAACTCCCCGAGGTGGAGTATGGGAGACTGGGGCTGCAGCCGCTGTGGACTGGAGGGCCAGGAGAGCGGCGGGAGGTGGTGGGCACGCCAAGCTTCCTGGAGGAGGTGCTGCGGGTGGCTCTCGAGCACGGCTTCCGCCTAGACTCTGTCTTCCCCGACCCCGAAGACCTGCTCAACTCCCGGTCTCTGCGTTTTGTCCGGCACTGAGGACTCTTCTCAGTTTGATGGTGGGGAGGAGAGAGAATGGGGTACTGGCACCCCTGAAGCCTCTTTCCAGCTCTTCTTCAGGAGCTATGAGAGTCGGGGTTCTCCTGCACCTGACTGGAGCTCAGATGTTGGCAGGAACTCCCAAACCTGGCCCACCAAGGACTCACAAATGATCCAGAAGGTCTCGACCTGTGCTGACCCTGGGAGGGGTAGGGAAGGTTCTCTTGGCTTGTTCTCACCTAAGGCTGGGGACCTCCAGTCTCTCCTTGATTTGGATCTCAGTGTTTAAGGGACTGGAAAAGGGGGGAACATCTCTTTACCCAGACCAGACCTGGCAAAACCCTGGGAGGATATTGAGGTCTGGGGAAAAGGGAGGACTTTGCATTTTCCCAATGCGGTCTCTGGGACCATGGCTTCTCCTCCTGAAGCTGGGTGGCCTGGCCTGGCCTGACCAATGAGAGGCCAGAACACTCTGGAACATGGGAAGAGGAATTCTTTGCTGTGTTCCAAGCCATCTACTGAGGGACGTGGAAAGGCCACAACCCACCCTAGGTTGATGCACGGGAGCTAGGAGAGTCCCCACGGCAATGGGGCTGGAGCATCCCTCATCTGGAAGAATCCTATATTGATGGCAGGGCTGGCCAGGGGAAGAGGGCAGTATTTGTTGGGTCCTGGCCTTCCTTCATGTGTGCGTGCATATCAGCCCGTGTGTCTGACTGATGTATAGGTCCACGGCATCCTGGTTCCTATCTGTGTTGCTGACTACAGTGTCTGTGATGTCTGCATGTCCAGGCCTGTTTGGGGTTGCCTAGTGACTCTCCTGGCACAGGGTGTGTTTGTGGTATACCTATGAGGTGGCTGACAATTAGTAGTTTAATCACAGGGTGTGTGTGTGTGTGTGTGTGTGTATGTGCACGCATGTATGTATATGCATCACTATGTAGCCAGGAGGGGTCTGTTGGGGTTTGAGTCACTGGGATCTTCCCGGTGAGAGGTAAGAGAAGTCACTGGGCTTAGCTGGGCCTCTGAGGCCTGTATGGAACTCTTGGTTGCTGAGGCAACCATGGGCCTGTTGCTAGGAGATAGCTGGGGAAGGCCCAAGGCTGCCCAGGGCAGAGAGAGGAGATGAAGAGTTCGGGACAGTGGGGGAGGAGATGGGAAAGGATGGGATTTCTGGGTCCCAGAGCGGGTAGGATACTCATGCACAGCTTCTTCACTGGGGGGGCAGCATGCATTATTTCTCACTGGTCATGATTTACGAGAAGAAAAATAAAACTGCTTTTGGAACCACAAACTTGTGAAGGCTGTTGAGGGCCAGGTTGGGGGTGCTGTCCCCTCACAACAGAAGCCCTGCTTTCTCTGCCCATCGCCTGCTGGAGATGTCTTCTGGACCCCAGTTCCTTGAGCCCCAGCTTTACCCTAGCTGAGGATGGGCAGTGCCATTGTTCTGGAACACTGGAACATTCTAGAACCTCCAGGCAAGGGCTGGAGCCAGGGCTGCAGAGCATTCCTCGGCCCAGCTGGGGCAGCCCCGCCCCATCCCCCAGTGGTCCTCATGTGGAGGCTGGCACTAGGCGGGGTTTTCCTGGCAGCCGCCCAGGCTTGTGTCTTCTGCCGCCTCCCAGCCCACGACTTGTCAGGCCGCCTGGCTCGGCTCTGCAACCAGATGGAGGCTGGGCAGAAGGAATGTGGGGCCTCCCCGGACTTCTCGGCCTTTGCCTTAGGTAGGATCAGACATCCAGGGATGGGTCCAGCAAGCACTCACCCCCACACCCCCAGAGGGTGGCATGTGACCTCCCAGCTGTGCCCTCCATCTGTGGCCCTTTCTGGACATGCTGGCCTCTCTCTCTGAGAGAGCTCCATATCTGGGAAAGTCAGGAGAGACCCCAGAACCTGAGTTGGTGAGGGAGTCGCTGGTCCTTGCCCATCTCCACAGATGAGGTGTCCATGAACAAAGTCACAGAGAAGACTCACAGAGTCCTGAGGGTCATGGGTGAGGTCAAGGGGAAAGAGTGACCTAGGGGCTTGGGAGGACACTAGGGAGAGGGGTGGATGACAGGGGCTGGGGTGAGAGGGGAAGGGTGGAGGGGCAGAGACAGGAGGGCTGATCAGGGAGGGGGCTGGGTGAAGGGAGGGGGCACTGGCCCCGTCGAGGCCCAGGGCAACAGAGCTGCTCTCCACCTCCCCAGAGATCAAAGAGGCTCTCTCCTCACTCCCTTCATATTGGAGTTGGCTTCGAAAGATCAAGCTCCCTGAGTACACCAGGGAAGGTACCGACGCGGGATGGGCCTCAAGGGGAGCCTAGCGTCTTAGCCAAAGGGATGTGTGGTGAGCAGCTCATCCACTCACACCCCCACCCCTTCCTTGTGTTTCATTTCAGCTCTCTGTCCCCCTGCCTGCCGTGAGTAGGAAAGGAAAGGGGTAGCAAGGACCTGGGGCCTGCAGGGTGTCAGAGGAGGGCCTGGCAGCTGCAGGAAGAAACTGGGTACCAGGCAGGGTGGAGGCCCGGCCTCCCCTCCCCAGCGTTGCCTCTGCTGTCTCCTGCAGGGGGCAGCACCACGCTGTACAACTGCTCCACCTGCAAGGGGATGGAGGTGTCCTGCTGGCCCCGAAAGCGCTGCTTCCCAGGTCCTCACGCCCACCCTGGCCCCGCCCCACCTTGCCCAGATCCCTGAGCCCTTGGGCTCCCCCGTTGGTGCGTGTGCGTTCCAGAATCATTCACTGCCTCCTGGGTTCCCTGCAGGAAGTCAGGATCTTTGGGAAGCCAAGATTCTGCTCCTCTCCGTCTTTGGAGCTGTCCTGCTTCTGGGTGTTCTGAGTCTCCTGGTGGAGTGAGTTTTGGGATAAGGACAGGAATCCTACCCCACCCAGTGCCTTCCACCGCCCACCCTCCCTCCCTCTGTCCCTCCCAGGCCCCTCCCGTAGGCTTCCCATCCTCTGTCTTCCCTCAGGTCCCACCACCTCCAAGCAAAAAGTGGCTTGTGAAGACGCTGACAACCTCCCAGCCTCCAGCTCTAAGGAGTATGCACTCACAACTTCTACATCCCTTGGAGGGGAACCCGCCAGCCCCTTAGCCCCAGCTCCAAAAACAGTCTCCAGACCCTAAAACCCAGACATCCCTGCTTCTGGTTGGTGAGATAATGAAACACAAGAAAATCCCCAAAAACCCAGACCCCCCACAATCCCAGTGTCAGACAGCTTCCCGGGAACCCAGGCACCCACAGCTGGAAAGTTCCTCCCCTCCAGCCCTCAACCAATCACACAGCTGTCAACAATGCCAGGAAAATATCTACAGAAGGAAAGAATCCCCTACGCCACTCCCACCACACCCACACCCCCTTCTGCCTGTTCCGGGAAAGCGGGGGCATCTGCCCCAGAAGCTATTCCAGGCCCTCCTATGACTGATTAGGAATCCGGGAATGCGTGTTCTGGAAAACTCACCCCGCTAGAGTGAGATCACGTCGGTGGGTTCGCGGGCATGCCCTCCCTCCATCGTGTTAACAGTTTCAAACCCTGGCCTCCCTCAGAGGCCTCCGTCCTGCCAGGTCTAACTAAACTTGCTGTTCATGGCCTCTGCCCTTGCCTAGCCTCTGTCTGCAACTGGGAAGGGCAGAGGAAGGATGGGAGACTCTCAGAGTAGCACAGTGGTTCTCAGATGGGGGTGATTTTGCACCCCGGTAGACATTTTGCAACATCTGGAGTCATTTTGGATTGTTTTAACTGGGGGGATGTACTACTGGTCTCTGGTGGGTAGAGACTAGAGATGCTGCTAACCATCCCATAATGCACAGGAAAGTCCCCACAGCAAAGAATTATCCCGTCCAAAATATCAGTGTTTACCAGGAAAGGGAGACAGGAAAAAAAAAAAAGAAGAAGAAGAAGAAGAAAGAAAGAGAAGAAAGACACAAAATGTCAGAGCATGGTTGAGAAACCCTGGTGTTTCGTCCCTTGCCTATCAGGAGATTTTGGTTTGGGAGTGGGACATGGGACATGGAACATGAGAAGAGAGGTCTGTTGCCAACCACAAGGCACAGTCTGAGTGCCTAGGCCTGGCAGAGATACGAGCCCAGGGGTTTTCAAACTGGATACCTCGAGGCTCCAGGGTAAGCGTTCTCAGCCAGCTGCGTATCAGAGCCACCTGGGCAGCCTTAAAACTTGCTGTGCTTTGGCCCCATCTCCGGAGATTCTGGAATAAATGGTCCTATATGGGGCCTTGGTTAGTGTAACCCACAGCCAGGGTTAGAATCATTGTTCCAGGGTGTCCAGAGAGGCCCTAAGGATGGGAAGAAGAACTCCTACCCTTTCCACAGTAGTACCTCTCTCTCTCTTTTTTTTTTTTTTGAGACGGAATTTCGCTCTTGTTGCCCAGGCTGGAATGCAATAGCACGATCTTGGCTCACTGCCACCTCCACCTCCCAAGTTCAAACGATTCTCCTGCCTCAGCCTCACAAGTACCTGGGATTACAGGTGCCTGCCACCATGCCCGGCTAATTTTTGTATTTTTAGTAGAAACAGGGTTTCACCATGTTGGCCAGGCTGGTGGCGAACTCCTGACCTCAGGTGATCCACCCACCTCGGCCTCCTAAAGTGCTGGGATTAAGGTGTGAGCCACTGCACCTGGCCGTACCTCTCCCTTTTTTCCAATATATTATTTTTACAAATTATTATTATTATTATTATCATTATTTTGAGACAGTCTCACTCTATTGCTCAGGCTGGAGTGCAGTGGTTCGATCTCAGCTCACTGCAACCTCTGCCTCCTGGGTTCAATCAATTCTCCTGCCTCAGCCTCCTGAGTAACTGGGATTACAGGCATGTACTACCACGCCCAGCTAACTTTTGTATTTTAGTAGAGATGTGGTTTCGCCATGTTGGCCAGGCTGGTCTCAAACTCCTGACCTCAGGTGATCCTCCTGCCTCGGCCTCCCAAAGTGCTGGGATTACAGGCATGAGCCACATGCCTGGGTAATTTTTCTAGTACTTTTAATGGAGACGGGGTTTCACCATGTTGGCCAGGCTGGTCAGGAACTCCTGACCTCGAGTGATCCGCCTGCCTCGGCCTCCCAAAGTGCTTGGATTACAGGCATGAGCCACCGTGCCTGGCCAGTCCTGCCCAGTTTTCAAGGATCTCTATCCTGTCTGTCCCATCCTTCTGTAGCCCCAGCCCACCCAGAACCCTCTCACAGTGGACTCCAGTCTCCCAGAGGCGCCACCAGACTGCCTGCTCCCCTGGAATGCACTTCACCCTCAGCGGCCACGCTGGCCTCCCTGAAAACTTCCACAGTGCTCACAACCCCCAGCCCTGCATCAAATGATGATTAAGAATTTGGGCTTTGGAGTTGGGCTACCTGGTTTCAATCAAATCCTGGCTTTGTCTCTTACTGGACCGTGGGCAAGTTATTTAACCTCTCTGTGCCTGTTTTCTCATATTTTATCTATTTATTTATTTTTTGAGATGGAATCTCACTCTGTCGCCCAGTCTGGAGTGCAGTGGCGCAATCTCCACTCACTGCAACCTCTGCCTCCCGGGTTCAAACGATTCTCCTGCCTCAGCCTCCAGAGTAGCTGGGACTACAGGCTTCCAGCACCATGCTGGGCTAATTTTTTATATTTTTAGCAGAGACGGGGTTTTACCATGTTAGCTATCATGGTCTCGAACTCCTGACCTCAGGTGATCCGCCCGCCTCAGCCTCCCAAAGTGCTGGGATTACAGGTGTGAGCCACCGCGCCTGGCCGCCTCATCTTTTAAATGCAGTAAATGTATTTTATTGACTCTATATAACGTTTTAAATCTGTTTACATTTGAACATCTCTGAAGTCAGAATGCATCTTAAACTGAAGGTATGCCATGGCTTAATGGATAGTATTTTTTTCTTAGTATATAAAATAATGGTATATTGGCAGGGCACGGTGGCTCACACCTGTAAAACCAGCACTTTGGGAGGCCAAGGCAGGTGGATTGCTTGAGGTCAGGAATTCAAGACCAGCCTGAAAAACATGATAAACCTCCATCTCTCCTAAAAATACAAAAATTAGCCAAGCGTGGTAGCAGGTGCCTGTAATCCCAGCTACTCAGGAGGCTGAGGCAGAGGTTGCAGTGAGCTGAGATTACGCCACTGTACTCCAGCCTGGGCAACAGAGTGAGATTCCGTCTCAAAAATAAATAAATAAATAAATTTAAATATTAAAAAATTAAATAAAATAATGGTGTATATTACAATTGATGATATATTATAATTCATGATAATTTCAATGAAATTCAGTAGTAGTTACTGATTGCTGTGAAGTCTAAATAAGCTAATATAAAATGCTTGAGGCCAGGCACAGTGGCTCACACCTGTAATCTCAGCATGTTGGGAAGCTGAGGCAGGAGGATCGCTTGAGCCCAGGGGTTTGAGACCAACCTAGGCAACATAGTGAGACCCCATCTCTACAAAAAAAATTAAAAATTAGCTGGATGTGTCGGCTAGGCACGGTAGCTCATGCCTGTAATCCTAGCACTTTGGGAGGCCAAGGCGGGTGGATCACGAAGTCAGGAGTTCAAGACCAGCCTGACCAACATGGTGAAACCCTGTCTCTACTAACAATACAAAAATTAACTGGGCATGGTGGCACATGCCTATAATCCCAGCTACTTGGGAGGCTGAGGCAGGAGAATTACTTGAATCTGGGAGGCGGAGGTTGCAGTGAGCAGAGATGGCGCCACTGCACTCCAGCCTGGGGGATAGAGCAAGACTCCATCTCAAAAAAAAAAAAAAAAAAATGTAGCTGGGTGTGAGGGCACATGTCTGTGGTCCCAGCTACTCAGGAGGCTGAGGTGGGAAGATCTCTTGAGCCTAGGAGGTCGAAGCTGAAGTGAGCTGAGATCACACCACTGCACTCCATGTTAGGTGACAGAGTGAGACCCTGTCTCAAAAAAAAAAAAAAAGAAAGAAAGAAAGAAACACAAACTCTACCAACTGCTTGTGCCACATGCTTATGAAGAACTTACTAGGGGAATGTATATCACAAGGGTTCAGAGAAGGGAATGGGGTTGTCAGGGACATACCCTGGAGTTGCCATGTGCTAAACACTGTGGAAACAAAGATAAACCATTAGGTGGCCAGGCACAGTGGCTCATGCCTGTAATCCCAGACTTTGGGAGGCCAGGGCGGTTGGATCACCTGAGGTCAGGAGTTCGAAACCAGCCTGGCCAACATGGTGAAACCACGTATCTACTAAAAATACAAAAATTAGCCCGGTGTGGTGGCAGGTGCCTGTAATCCCAGCTACTCGGGAGGCTGAGGCAGGAGAATCTATTGAACCCAGGAGGAGGAGGTTGCAGTGAGCCAAGACTGCACCACTGCACTCTAGCCTGGGTGATGGAGTGAGACTCAGTCTCGAAAACAAACAAAAAACCTGTTAGCTGGTGGTTTAATAGGGCAGGGCATGGTTCGGAGGGAAGATGGATTGGTAAAGAAACAGCACCACCTTGATGTGACACAGCTGAGGGACATCTAGAGAAGGGACACTCCCAGGGGCTCAGAGAAGGATTCTCAGAAGAGGTTGTGCCTGAGCCAAAGGAGAAAGACATCCCAGGTATAAGGACAAGCCTGGGCAATGAGAGATGAAAAAGCAGGAGGTGTTTGGGCAGCTACAGGTGATTCAGTATGGCCGTGGGAGGTGCGTTGGGTGGGCAGTGCTGAGAGAGAAAGCCACAGGCGACGTGTGGGGGCCAGATTCCACGAAGTATTATACAGGGAGGTCACTTGCTAACCGATGAGAAGCGGGCATGTGGGCATGGCAGGAAGAGAAGAAGGAAGAGAATGGCCAGGATACAGTTGGCACTACCATGAAGCTCCATAGAGGTTTCAGAGGGGTGATGGGCTCAGGGAGGAAGGTGAGCTTGAACATGCAGACTCTGAGATGCCCGGGCAGGGGCATTCAAGTGGAGATTCCAGGTAGGGCTACCTTTGAACAGCTCTGGCCTGAGGAGCAGATATAACAAGTGGGAGCTGCTGACGGAGAGCCTTGAGTGTCAGGGTAAATAGAGGCCAGGCCGGGAGCGGTGGCTTACCTCTGTAATCCCAGCACTTTGGGAGGCCGAGGCAGGCAGATCACCAGGTCAAGAGATCAAGACCATCCTGGCTAACACAGTGAAATCCCATCTCTACTAAAATACAAAAAATTAGCCAGGCATGGTGACGCATGCCTGTAGTCCCAGCTACTCAGGAGGCTGAGGCAGGGGAATCGCTTGAACCGGGAGGTGGAGGTTTCAGTAAACTGAGATGGTGCCACTGCACTACAGCCTGAAGATAGAGCAAGAGTTTGTCTCAAAAAACAAACAAACAAACAAACAAAAAAGAGTCAGGTCTATAAACTGCAGGCAAGGAAGAGCTAGGGCATGTCTTTTTTTTTTTTTTGAGACAGAGTCTCACTTTGTTGCCCAAGCTGGGCAACAAATTTTTATATTTTCAGTAGAGACAGAGTTGCACCATTTTGGCCAGGCTAGTCTTGAACTCCTGACCTCAGGTGATCCACCCACCTCGGCCTTCCAAAGTGTTGGGATTACAGGTAAGAGCCACAGCACCGGGCCTGTGTTTCTTTCTGTGCACATAAAGCCAGTCTACAGGAGTATGGTCTTCAGGGCTGGTTTTTCTGAGCACCTCCCAAACAAGGGAGGCTGCTGTGGGTGCAGAAATGTTTTTAAATGGCCCCCAAATCCTCTCTGACCTGCCTTCCATGGAGAGGCAGGTTCTATGGATGCTTCCCTTGAATCTGGGGTCTGTGTCTGGCTGACCAATAGAATGTGGGAGAAGTGACACTATGCCACTTTCTGGGCCCACCCCTTAAGGAACTGGCAGCTTTCGCTGCCTCTTGGGGTACTCAGTCTGGAACCTAGTCACCATCTCTGAGGAGGCCCAGGTTTCAGGAAGGGTCCATATGAGGGGTCCCAACCAAACGCCAGCATCTCCTGCCACACATACGAGTGATATTGCAGCGCCCAGATGTCCAGTTACACCCACACTTTTATTTTCCTACTAAGACCCCAGATACTGTAAAGCAGAGATTAACCATCCCCACAGTGTCCTGCTGGAATTCCTGACTCACAAAGTCCAGGAGAATGATCAAACAGTGATTTTTATGCCACTAGGTATTATTCCTTCAAAACAGATAACTGGTACGATGGGACAGAAAAAGGAGCCTAGGACGTGGCACTAAATGTCTTGGGTTTATGACATAGCTGGCCAGGTCCATCCTAGCCATGTGCATGGGGCACATTACTTCAGCAAGCTAAACCTCAGTCCTGCTGCCTGCAAAATGGAGTTAATGATGGCTAATGTGTACGGAGACAGCGTGTCAGATAGTCTAAGCATTTTTTTTTTTTTTTTTTTTGAGATGGAGTCTCGCTCTGTTGCCCAGGCTGGAGTGCAGTGGCACGATCTTAGCTCACTGCAGCCTCCGTCTCCCGGGTTCAAACAATTCTCCTGCCTCAGCCTCCCAAATAGCTGGGATTACAGGCGTGTGCCACCACAGCCGGCTAACTTTGTATTTTTGTAGAGATGGAGTTTCACCATGTTGGCCAGTCTGGTCTTGAACTCCTAATCTCAGGTGATCCGCCCGCCTTGGCCTCACAAAATGCTGGGATTACAGCCATGAGCCACCATACCTGGCCCATTCTAAGCATTTTATGCACTGTATTAGTTATCTGTAGCTATGTAACACGTTTTTCTAAAACTCAGGGGCCTAAAGGAATAACTATTTTCTCACAGTGCCTGTGGATTAGAAATTTGGGGCTGAGTGGGGTGGCTCACGTCTATAAATCTCAGCACTTTGAGAGATCAAGGTGGGAGGATTACTTGAGGCCAGGAGTTCAAGGCAAGTCTGGACAACAGAGCAAGACTGCATCTCTAATATATATATATTTATATATATTAGCCAGGCATGGTGGTGTGTGCTTATAGTCCCAGCTACCTGGGAGTGAGACAGAAAGATCGCTTGAGCCTGGGAGGTCAAGGCCTCAGTGAACCATGATTGTGCCATTGCACTTTAGCCTGAGTGACAGAGTGAGACGCCGGGTCTAAAAAAAGAACAAAAAAGGCCAGGCACAGTGACTCATGCCTGCAGTCCCAGCACTTTGGGAGGCCGAGGCGGGCAGATCACCTGAAATCAGGAGTTCGAGACCAGCCTGGCTAACATGGTGAAACCCTGTCTCTATTAAAAATACAAAAACTATCCAGC
>NC_045449.1:7157896-7190526 GCF_002776525.5 Piliocolobus tephrosceles
GCCCAGCTAATTTTTGTATTTTTAGTAGAGACGGGGTTTCACTATCTTGGCCAGACTGGTCTCGAACTCCTGACCTCAGGTGATCCACCTGCCTCGGCTTCCCAAAGTGCTGGGATTACAGGCACGAGCCACCACGCCTGGCCAGGGATAGGTGTTTTGCATTTAGAAAGTGAGACAAGAGTAGGCCAGATTGGGAAGACTTTTCCCAGCAGAGGGAACAGCCATGCAGAGGCTCAGGGGAGAGAGAGCCAAGATGCTGAAGTGCTTTCCTCTGTTGAGAGCCTGGCTGGTGGGAGGTGGAAGGAGGACAGTTCGGTGATCTCAGGATCAGAGCAGGGAAGGAGAAGCTAAGGAGGTACTAATGTGGTTCCTCACTGGCATGGAGAGGCCTCTGCACAGGAATGGGCCTCACTCAACCTGTGCCTCTCCCATCTCACCCCCATCCAAGGCGGTGAGGGCCGCTAGGCAGCTGAGTACCCTCTCTGCTTATCTTCCCGGTGGGGGAAGAATTGGCCCTCCTGCTGTGAATGTGGTCCTCATTCCCTGATGCAGAGCCTGCGGGGCAGGGCAGAGGTTAGGGAAGGGCAGTCGGAGTGGGCGGTGCCCCATCTGGGTCTCCAGGTGTAAGTGTTAATGGGTGCTGCATCCCAGCCTGAAGGAGATGCTCCCTAATGGCCATTAGGATGACCAGGCTGTGCTTCCCCCACATCCCACCCTCTTTATGGGCAAAGGTGGCGATGGGAGAAACTTAAATCTAAAAGTTAAAAAATAGGCCGGCCTCTCGGCCTTAGCATCATTTTCTTGGAAACCTCTGCACCATGAGAGCCAAGTGGAGGAAGAAGCGAATGCGCAGGCTGAAACGCGAAAGAAGAAAGATGAGGCAGAGGTCCAAGTAAACCACTAGCTTGTTGCACTGTGGAGGCCACAGAAGCAGAAACATGGAACTCCGGGTGCTGGGGATGCTGGTGCAAGTTGTGGGACTGCGTGCTACTGTCTAGAGCTTGTCTCAATGGATCTAGAACTTCATAGCCCTCTGATCGCCGATCACCTCTGAGACCCGCCTTGCTCATAAACAAAACTGCCCATGTTGGTCCTCTGCCCTGGACTTGTGACATTCTGGACTATATCTGTGTTTATTTGTGGCCGAGTGTAACAACCCTATAATAAATCACCTCTTCCACTCTTTTAGCTGAAGAATTTAAAAAAAAAAAATAGGCCGGCGCGGTGGCTCACGCCTGTAATCCCAACACTTTGGGAAGCTGAGGCAGGTAAGGTCAAGAGTTTGAGACCAGCCTGGCCAACATGGTGAAACCCCATCTCTACTAAAAATACAAAAATTAGTCTGGCGTGGTGGCAGATGCCTGTAGTCCCAGCTACCTGGAGGCTGAGGCAGGAGAATCGCTTGAACTTGGGAAGTAGAGGTTGCAGTAAGCTGAGATTGTGCCACTGCACTCTAGCCTGGGCAACAGAGCGAAACTCCATCTCAGCAAAAAAAAAAAAAAAAAAGTAAGAAATACATAAGGAGAAGGGGAGAAATAAAAAGGCTTCTAGGCCAGGCGCAATGGCTCACACCTGTAATCCTAGCACTTTGGGAGGCCGAGGTGGGCGGATCACCTGAAGTCAGTAGTTCAAGACCAGCCTGGCCAACATGGTGAAACCCTGTCTCTACTAAAAATACAAAAATCATTAGCCAGGTATGGTGGTGCAATGCCTGTAATCCCAGCTACTAAAGAGGCTGAGGAAGGAGAATCGCTTGAACCCGGGAGGTAGAGGTTGCAGTGAGCCGAGCGTGACAGGAGCAAGACTCCATTTCAAAAAAAAAAAAAGGCTTCTAATTCCCTGGGTTGTTTTTTGTTTTTTTTTTTTTTCCAAGCCCAAACTTAAAGCAGGCTTGAGTCTCTGCCTCTGGTTCCCTGCTGAGGCAAGATAGGGTGAAGAGGACCTGAGCCTGGAGTCCAACCCACGGTGCCCTGTCTCCTCGGCCTCCCCTCTGTCTGTGATGGAAATATATGTTTGATCTTTACCCTGGTCTCTGGCATGGAGCTCCTGAAACCCTTGGAATTTCCGGAGTGATTGTGGTGCCAGGAGCATCTGCTGTTATTTCTAAGCCCCTTTCAACCACACCTGAGCTGATGCTGATGGAATGACTCTTGGAGGATGGGGGCTGGTTGCCGGAGGAACCAACCATGTGATTAGAGGGTTGGAACTTTCAACCCCCTCCCCAGCCTCCAGGTAGAGGAGAGGAGCTGACAGTGAGTTCAAGTACCAAGGCCAATGATTTAATCAATCATGCTACATAATGGAGCCTCCATAAAAACCCTAAACAATGGAGTTCAGAGAACTTACAGGTTGGAGAAAGCTTGGAGGTGCTGGGAGGATGTCATGCCCAGAGAGGGCATGGAAGCTCCATATCCCTCCTGCAAACCTTGCTGGAAGCATCTTATCCACCTGGTTATTCATCTGTATCCTTTGTGATGTAATTTCCTCCGTCCCTCCCTCCCTTCCTTCCTGCCTTCCTGCCTTCTTTCCTTCCTTCCTCCCTCCCTTCGTTCTTGATAGAGTCTCACTCTGTTGCCCAGGCTGGAGTGCAGTGGTGCGATCTTGGCTCACTTCAGCCTCCGCCTCCTGAGTTCAAGTGATTCTCCTGCCTCAGTCACCTGAGTAGCTGGGATTACAGGCATATACCACCAGGCCTGGCTAATTTTTGTATTTTTAATAGAGTTGGGGTTTCACCATGTTGGCCAGGCTAATCTCAAACTCCTGACCTCAAGTGATCTTCCTGCCTCGGCCTCCCAAAGTGCTGGGATTACAGGTGTGAGCCACTGCACCTGGTCTTTTTTCCCAGCTAATTTTTATATTTTTTGTAGAGACATGGTTTCACCATGTTGCCCAGGCTGGTCTCAAACTCCTGAGCTCAAGCCATCTGCCCACCTCGGCCTTCCAAGGTGCTAAGATTACAGGTATGAGCCACCGTGCCTGCCCTGTAATATCCTTTAAAACAAACTGGTAAATGTAAGCAAATGTTTCCCTCAGTTTTGTGAGCCATTCTATCGAATTATTCAACCCAAGGTAGGGGTTGTGGGGACCCCTGAGTTCTAACTGGTCAGTGAGAAGGACAGGAGGCTTGGAGGAACAGTTGGCATCTGAAGTCAGGGGCATCTGTGAGAATGCACCCTTAACTAGGTAAGGGTCTGCACTAACTAGGTACTGAGTGCCAGAACCGAATTAAATTATAGGACATCCAGTTGATGTCTGCAGAGAATTGGAGAATTGCTTGGCACGGGGGAAAAAACCCACACATCTGTTGTCAGAATGGTACGTGAGAGTATTAAAAGCCTTTTTTTCCCCCTTTTTATCACTCTATAAGCAGGGCCTCGGCAGGCCAGTCTCTCTCTCCTAATCCAGCGGTCAGCGCCCCTTCACTCTGCCCCCTGCTTCTCCCTCGCCCTCTCCCAGTCTCCACAGCACGCTGATTCTGTCACTCCCCTGTGTAAGACCACTCCCCAGAGCCCTCAGGTAAGGCCCAAGCTCCTTACCGTGTTCTGCAGGCCCTCTAGAATGAAGCTCCCCTGGGGGACGTTGTGTCTGCTTGTCCACCTGGGTCTCCAGCACCTGGCATGGAGTAGAGGCTCAGTGAAAGTTTGCTAGAGGGATGAATCCATGCCTGCTCCGGCTCCCGCCTCTCTGGCTACATCTGCCTTCATCTCTCCTCATGTGCCCTAGCCTCACGTTCATTCAATTATCAGAGGACCTCTAGCACTTCCCAGAGTACACTGGGTGTTCAGAGGAAAGTCAGATTTCACATGCTCTTCCCTGAAGAAGCTCGTGGAACAATTGGGTTTTTCCTACCAAGAACTGGGACTTTGCTTGTTGCATCCCTTTAGCCTAGAAGGCTTAGCAACATCTGACCTGTCCTTCAGGCCTCAGCTCAAACACTACTACCTATTTATTTATTTGTTTATTTGAGACAGAGTTTTGCTCTTTTCACCCAGGCTGGAATGCAACAGCATGATCTCAGCTCACTACAACCTCTGTCTCCCAGATTCAAGTGATTATCCTGCCTCAGCCTCCTGAGTAGCTGGGATAACAGGTGCCCACCACTACACCTGGCTAATTTTTATATTTTTAGTAGAGACGGGGTTCCACCATGTTGACCAAGCTGACCTCAGGTGATCCACCCACCTCGGCCTCCCACAGTGCTGGGATTACAGGCGTGAGCCATCATGCCTGGCCACTTCTGCCTCTTTCTTGTAGTCTGCCTTCATGGTTTCATTCAGCCCAGTGAGAACATTCACCCACTTCTTGGCATTCCCAAGGCCCCCTCAGTTCTTCCTTATATGAGAGCTACTGCTTTCATTAATTATTTTATGGATTTACTCACCTAATAGCATGTACTGAGAACCTGCTTCCGACAGTACTGGCGGTGCGCGGCTGCAGTCCTAGCTCCTTGGAAGGCTGAGGCTGGAGGATCGCATACTAATTTGTAAACCCACTGCAAGGTGAGGAAGCTGAATGGAGACTCCTGCATTAATTTGGGACTCCTGAAAGAAGGTAAAACTGTCTCAGGTTGGTTGCAACCTCTGGCATCTGGCAGAAGCAAATGAAATTTCTCTCTGTAGTAAAACATCTCAAATATAGGCACTTGGAATTCCTACAGATTAAGATCAATAAAATATAATATTAAACTTGGTACAGTGGTACATACCCATAGTCCCAGCTACTCGGGGGGCTGAGGAGGAGGATCCCTGGAGCCCAGGAGCTTGAGACTGCAGGACACTATAATTGTGCCTGTGAATAGCCACTGCACTTTAGCCTGGGCAAGATAGCAAGACCTATCTCTAAGAGAAAATAAAATATAACAAAATGTAATATAATTTCACAATCACGGACACATAAGGAAATAATCCACTGTGAATGAGAGTCAGCAGAAACTACTATAAATTTAGATCTGTAAGGATATTAAAAATTGGAATAAAAACAAAACTATGAATGAAATATTAAAGAAAATGTGGAATAGGCCAGGCATGATGGCTCATGCCTGCAATCCCAACTCTTTGGGAGGCCGAGGTAGGAGGACTGTTTGAACTCAGGAGTTTGAGACCAGCCTTGACAATATAATGAGACTCCATCTCTACTTATTTAAAAAAAAAAAAAAAAGGGCCGGGCGCGGTGGTTCATGCCTGTAATCCCAGTGCTTTGGGAGGACGAGGTAGGAGGATTGCTTGAGCTCAGGAGTTTGAGACCAACCTTGACAATATAATGAGACTCCATCTCCACTTATTAAAAAATAAAAGGGGCCAGGTACAGAGGCTCACACCTATAATGCCAGGACTTTGGAAGGCCGAGGTGGAGCATGCCTGTAATCCCAGCTACTCAGGAGGCTGAGGTAGAAGAATAGTTTGAACCCAGGAGGCAGAGGTTGCTGTGAGCTGAGATCTCGCCACTGCACTCCAGCCTGGGCGACAGAGTGAGACTCTGTCTCAAAAAAGAAAAGAAAAAAAAGGGCTGGGCGCGGTGGCTCACATCCGTAATCCCAGCACTTTGGGAGCCCAAGGCAGGTGGATTACCTCAGGTCAGAAGTTGGAGACTAGCCTTGCCCAACATGGTGAAACCCCATCTCTACTAAAAATACAAAAATTAGCCAGGCATGGTGGCACGCACTTGTAAGCCTTAGGAGGCTGAGGCACGAGAATCGCTTGAACCTGGGAGGCAGAGGCTGAAGTGAGCCGAGATCATGCCACTGCATGCCAGTCTGGGAGGCAGAGTGAGACACTGTCTCAAAAACAAAACAAAACAAAAACTCCCCAAGCCAAAAAAAAACAACAACCAAAAGAGAGAATGTGAAATGAAAAATGAGAAAGCAACAAGATCCTGTCTATACAAAAATAAAAATAAAACATTAGTTGGACATGGTGGTGCATGTAATCTGAGCTACTAAAAGGCTGAGGTGAGAGGATCAACTGAACCCAGGACTTTGAGGCTGCAGTGAGCTATGATCACAATGCATCACTGTACTCTAGCCTGGGCCACAGAGCCAGACCTTGTCCCAAGAAAGAAAGAAGAGAGAGAGAGAGAGAGAGAGACAGAGAGAGAGAAAGAGAAGAGAAGAGACGAGACGAGAAGAGAAGAGAAGAGAAGAGAAGAGAAGAGAAGAGAAGAGAAGAGAAGAGAAGGGAAGAGAAGAGAAGAGAAGAGAAGAAAAGAAAAAATAAGAAAGCTGGGCATGGTGGCATATACCTGTGGTGTAGTCCCAGTTCCTCAGGAGGTTGATTTGAGGTGAGAGAAGCACTTGTTGCCCAGGCTATTCTCCAACTCCTGGCCTCAAGTGATCCTCCCGCCTTGGCCTCCCAAAATGATGGGATTACAGGCATGAGCCACCACGCTGGGCCGAGTTCAGGGGTTTGAATCAGCCTGGGCTGGGCAACAAAGCTCCTCTCTGTCTCTCTCTTTCTCTCTCTCTTTTTTTTTTTTGAAACAAGTTCTTGCTCTGTTGCCCAGGCTGAAGTGTGATGGCACCGTCATGGCCCACTGAAGCCTCAAATTCCTGTGCTCAAGCAATCCTCCCATCTCAGCCTCCTGAGTAACTGGGACTACAAGTGCATGCAATCAGGCTTGACTAATTTTTATTTTATTTTTGTAGAGACAGGGGTCTCACTATGTTGCCCAGGCTGGTCTTGAGCTCCTGGCTTCAAGTGATCTTCCCACCTAGGCCTCCCAAAGTGCTGGGATTACAGGTGTGACCCACCACACCCAGCTGAAACAATTAATTAATTACTATTTGGTTTTTTTCCAGACAGGCTCTCGCTCTGTTGCCCAGGCTGGAATGCAGTGGCAGGATCTTAGCTCACTGCAACGTCTGCCTCCTGGTTTCAAGCAATTCTGCTGCCTCAGCCTCCCAAGCAGCTGGGACTATAGGTGCTTGCTGCTATGCCCAGCTAATTTTTGTTATGTTTTGTAGAGACAGGATTTCATCATGTTGCCCAGACTAATCTCAAAATCCCAGGCTCAAGTGATCTTCCAGCTTCAGACTCCCAAAAGTGCTGGGATTACAGATGTGAGCCATAACTCCTGGCACAATTAATTAAGTTTTTTAAAAATAATAAAGCAACAGAAGACTATAAAAGATGACCAGGGACATTAAAGAGCCAAAAGTATCTTCGGCTGAAAAAATGACATGAAAAATGTAATTGCTGAAGTTAAAAAAAAACTTTTTTTTTTTTTTTGAGACAGAGTACTTACTCTGTTGCCCAGGCTGGAGTGCAGTGACACAATCTCAGCTCACTGCAACCTCCACCTCCCGGGTTCAAGTGATTCTCCTGCCTCAGCCTCCTGAGTAGGTGGCATTACAGGCATGTGTCACCACACCCAGCTAATTTTCATATTTTTAGTAGAGACAGGGATTCACCACGTTGACCGGGCTGGTCTTGAACTCCTGACCTCAGGTGATCCACCCACCTCAGCCTCCCAAAGTTCTGAGATTACAGGCGTGAGCCTCCATGCTCGGCCCCCAAAAAAGACTCTTAAATATGACACAAAAAGCACTAAAAGAAAAAAAATGAATAAATTAGACTCCATTCAAATTTAAAAATTGTTATTTTCCAAAGACACTATTAAGAACATAAAAGGGGCTAGACAGAGTGAGACTTCATCTTCGTTTAAAAAAAAATTTTTCTTGGCCAGAGGCTGTGGCTCACACCTGCACTTTGGGAGGCCGAGGCGGGTGGATCACCTGAGGTCAGGAGTTTGAGACCAGCCTGGCTAACATGATGAAACCGTGTCTCTACTAAAAATACAAAAAATTAGCTGGGTATGGTGGCACGCACCTGTAATCGCAGCTACTCAGGAGGCTGAGGCAGGAGAATCGCTTGAACCCAGGGGGTGGAGGATGCAGTGAGCCGAGATGGCGCCACTGCACTCCAGCCTGGGCAACAAGAGCAAAACTCCATCTCAAAAAAATTTTTTTTTCTTTTAA
Source organism: Piliocolobus tephrosceles (assembly GCF_002776525.5). Taxonomy (NCBI): domain Eukaryota; kingdom Metazoa; phylum Chordata; class Mammalia; order Primates; family Cercopithecidae; genus Piliocolobus; species Piliocolobus tephrosceles. Next base: position 7,165,869 of record NC_045449.1, read on the forward strand.
TAAACAAATAAATGAAATGAAATGGTCAAACCACTTTGGAAAACAATTTTTTGGTTTCTTAAAAAATTAAACATGGGCTGGGCACAGTGGCTCACGCCTGTAATCCCAGCACTTTGGGAGGCCGAGGCAGGCGGATCACCAGGTCAGGAGATCGAGACCTTCCTGGCCAACAAGGTGAAACCCGTCTCTACTAAAAATACAGAAAGTTAGCCGGGTGTGGTGGCAGGCACCTGTAGTCCCAGCTACTCAGGAGGCTGAGGCAGGAGAATGGCGTCAACCCAGGAGGCGGAGCTTGCAGTGAGCAGAGATCAGGCCACTGCACTCCAGTCTGGGCGACAGAGTCAGACTCTGTCTCAAAAAAAATAAATAAATAAAAATTAAACATATTCATTTTATGACCCAGACATTTCACTCCTAGGTATTTACCAAAGAGAAAGGGAAACATATGTCCACACAGAGACTTAAAGACAAATGGTCACAGCAGCTTTATTCATAATAGGTGAAAACTAGAAACAACGCAAATGTTTATCAACAGGTGAATGTATAAACAAATTGTGGTACATCCATACAACAGAATACTACTCGGCACTGAAAGGGGATGAATACTGATGATACATACAATATCTTGAATGAATCTCAAAGTAGTTATTCCGAGTAAAAGAAGCCAGACAAAAAAGAATGCATACTGTACAATTCTATTTACATAAACTTCTAGGAAATGCAAGCTAGTCTAGAGCGACGGAAACAGATCAGTGGTCGTCTGAGGAATGAGGGACAGAAGAGATTACAAAGGGACATAAGGAAACTTTAGGAGGGTAATATGTTCATTACTGTGGTTATGGTGATGGTTTCATGAGTGCACACATTTATCAAAACTTATCCAATCACAAGCTTTAAATATGGGCAGTTTGTAGAATGGCAATTATACCTCAATAAAGCTGTAAAAAAAAAAAAAAAAAAAAAAAACTCCAGTGGATAAAAATAATTCAAATATCCATCATTAGGATACTAGATTTGAAAAGTAATATATTTATATAATGGACTACTACTTCATAATAAAAAATAACTACTAATATGCACACAGCATAGATGAATCTCAAAAAGATTATGTTGAGTGAAATAAGCCAAAAACAAAAAAAACTGAATAAGCACTCCATTTATAAGATCAAGAGCAGGTAAAGTGATCATTGGTTTGTTTTTTTTTCCACCTTTTTTTTTTTTTTTTTTTTTGGTGGCGGGGGGAACGGAGTCTTACTCTGTCACCAGGCTGGAGTGCAGTGGTGCGATCTCGGCTCACGACAGCCTCTGCCTCCCGGGTTCAAGCGATTCTCCTGCCTCAGCCTCCCAAGTAGCTGGGATTACAGGCACACGCCACCACAGCCAGCTAATTTTTGTATTTTTAGTAGAGACAGGTTTTTACCATGTTGGCCAAGATGGTCTTGATCTCTTTACCTCATGATCCACCCAGCCTCCCAAAGTGCTGGGATTACAGGCTTGAGCCACCGTGCCCAGCCTTTTTTTTTTTTTTTTTTGAGACAAAACCTCGCTCTGTTGCCTAGGCTGGAATGCAGTGGCATGATCTCGGCTTACTGCAACCTCTGCCTCCCAGGTTGGAGCAATTCTCCTGCCCCAGCCTCCCAAGTAGCTGGGATTACAGGTGCCTGCCACCACGCCCAGCTAATTTTTGTATTTTTAATAGAGATGGGGTTTCACCATGTTGGCCAGGCTGGTCTTGCACTCCTGGCCTCAAGTGATCCACCTGCCTCGGCCTCCCAAAGTGCTGGGAATACAGGCATGAGCCACTGTGCCTGGCCAGATCATTGGGTCTTAAAAATCAGAGTAGTAGTTCCCTCTGGGGGATGAAATTGACTAAAAATAGATACAAGGGAACTTTATGGGATGAAAGAAATGTTCTTGATCTTTAGCCACATTAATAGATGTGTACATTTGTTGAAATTCATCATATCGTACAGTTAAATGTGTACATGTTACTGACTATAGATTATATCTCAGTAAAATAGTGTAATTAAAGTAGAATAGGAGCTGAGCACAGTGGCTCATGCCTATAATCCCAGTACTTTGGGAGGCTGAGGCAGGTGGATCACGAGGTCTGGAGTTCAAGACCAGCCTGGACAATATGGTGAAACCCCCGTCTCTACCAAAAAAAAATACAAAAATTAGCTGGGTGTGGTGGCGGGCGCCTGTAGTCCCAGCTACTGGAGAGGCTGAGGCAGGGAACTGCTTGAACCTGGAAGGTGGAGGTTGCAGTGTGAGCTGAGATTGCACCACTGCACACCAGCCTGGGTGACAGAGAGAGACTCTGCTTCAAAAAAAAAAAAAAAAAGAAGAAGAAGAAGACAAGAAAGAAAGAAAAAGAAAAGTAGAGTAGGGCCAGGAGCAATGGCCCACTTTTGTAATCTCAGCACTTTGGGAGGCCGAGGCGGGCAGATCACAAGGTCGGGAGTTCAAGACCAGCCTGGCCAACATGGTGAAACCCTGTCTCTACTAAAAAGTCTCGCTCTGTCACCCAGGCTAGGGTGCAGTGGTGCGATCTCAGCTCACTATAAGCTCTGCCTCCTGGGTTCACACCATTCTCCTGCCTCAGCCTCCCAAGTAGTTGGGACTACAGATGCCCGCCACCACGCCTAGCTAATTTTTTTGTATTTTTTTTTTTTTTAGTAGAGACGGGGTTTCACCGTGTTAGCCAGGATGGTCTCGATCTCCTGACCTCATGATCCACCCGCCTCAGCCTCCCAAAGTGTTAGGATTACAGGAGTGAGCCACCACGCCCGGCCAAGTAGAGTAATTTTCATACGAATATAACAATAACCAAAAAATAAAATTAAAAAACCTTCCACGTGAGGATTAAACAGTACATCAGATGTAACCAAAGAGAGAATTAGTGAACTGGGACAGACTGGAAGAGATTACCTGAATGTATCACCAAGACACAAAGAGATGAAAAATACAGAAGACAGGTTAAAAGACACGGAGGACAGAGTGAAAAGGTCTAGAACACTCCTAATCAGTTGGCAAAGGACAGAGCACAGAGGACGGAGGAAAAATAATATCTGGATGGTTTCTGAGAACTTTCCAATATGATAAAATATGTGAATTCATACATACAGGAAATACAACATACTGAGCAGAATAAATCAAATAAATAAATATCTAGACACATTGTAATAAAACTACAAAACACTAATGACATCTTAAAAGCAGGGAGTAAAGAGAGATCATCTACACAACAACGAGGATTAGACTGAGGAGACTTCTTTACAACCAACATGTATCATGCCTATTATATGCCCACACTGTCCTAGGTACTTAGAACACAAGCATGAACAAGCCAGGCCCAGCCCCTACCCTGTGGAGCTACAGAACCTCTATCAGGCATTGCAGATGTGCAGTAACAATTATAGTGTGATGAGCGATCCTGGTTGGAGGGCAAAAGAATCAGCAAGAAAACAATACCATAGAACAGCATTATGAAGATTTTCCTATCCCACGTAGGATCCACGCAGGGATTGGCCCCAGGCACAGATCCTTGCCGGCAGCCTGAGAGTCACTCGGTCTAACTTGGTTTCAGGGCAACTCCACCAACCTTTATTAAATAAGGCTCTGGGTCTCGGGGTGCTGGCTGCCTGCTCACACTTTCCCTTACAGACATTGGACCCCCTCCCTTACCCCTCATTATAAGCAAGGAGGAAGAAGAGGACCCCAGGCTGGGAAACACGGAGGTGGTAGTTGGGATCAAACATCCTACATGTTTACCAAGACTGGGAGGGCTTTTCGCTCCAAGGGACGCTTGGGACAGCTGCTGCTATGTTCCCACATCCTTCCTTGGAGCAGGGGGCAGATTAGATGTCCTAAGACTGGCAGCTTCCTCTCTGGGACCCCGAGAGACGCGGAGACAAATGCTCCTTCTCAGAGCCTTCTTCAATGTCTGGACTGAGTCCCGGTGGCCACAGGCTAGGTAGAAGTGTGCAGGGCCCTGGGTTCTGCAGAGCTTACATGCAGGGCGGGCGTTATGCTGGAATGAAGCCCAGGAGTGTCAGTAATGGGGAAGCGTGCCCTGAGGCATGGAATGCTGCCCGTGATCAACAACAGCTTCAACTGTAGACTCTGTCTAGGCCAGGGCCAACTCTCCCTACCAACACCAACAACTCTCTGCCCTGGCCCCATTCCAGGGTTCATTAAGAAAATAATGCTAGGAAACTGAACCCCCTGCCATGGGGCAGGAATTGTGTCCTATTTAGCCTTATATTCTCTGTGCATGAACAGGATAGCTCTCTCGGACGCTTATTCATGTAAGGGATGGGGTCCTGGCTGAGAGGTGAAGGATTTGGCCAGAGGGCATGGGGAACAGAAGCAGAGGAGTGAAGTCTGGGGAGGGTTGGGAAGCTATTCGGAGAAGGCTGGAAAGACGTGAAGGAAGTCGAGCACAGGAGAAAGGAAAGGGGCTTCTCACAGTCGGGGCGATCTGGTCTGGAGGAGGGAGGGGCCGCCAGCCGCCCTGGCGACCGTCACCTTGTCCCACCAGGGAACTCGGGGTGCGGCTCTCGCCAGCCCCGGGCCAGCTGCCAGGTCCCCGCCCTCCGCGGGATTTCCTCCTGTCCCGCCTTCTCGGATTTAGCCCAGGCAGCCTGGGAGGTTCCGCAGTCGCCGCTTCCGCCTTGACCAGGTGAGGGTCCGGACCGAGCAGGGGGCCCGGGCTGGGGCGGGCCGGCGGAGCAGCCGTCGCTGGGGGCGCGTCCCGGAGGCGCTGGGCCTGTCCCCTTCTCCTACGTCCTTCCCTCCCGCAGCCGCGCTTCCTCCTGTCTCCCTTCTCCTGCGCTCCCTACTTCCCACCGAGCGCGCACGGCCGGGTCCCCCAGGGTCCTGGGCTTTCTCCTTCCCAACCCAACCCCCGTTCGCCCCGGTTCTGAGCCCACCTGCGCGTTTCCAGCTAGGCCCAGCCTCGATCCTCTTCCTCCTTGCTTATATTGTAGGGGAAAGGACGGGTCCAGGTGTGTATTAGGGAAAGTGTGAGCAGGCTGCCAGTATCCAGAGGCCCAGAGCCTTATTTAACAAAGGTTGGTGGAGTTGCTTTGAAGCCAAGTTAGACCTAGTGACTCAGGCTGCCGGCAGGGATCTGTGCCTGGGGCTGAGTTCAGGTAGGTGTGGGACTGTGTACCTGACAGCCTCAGTGACTCCATAAGCAGCACCTAAGCCTAGCGGCCATCACAAGTGCCTGATTTGATTTCAAATGTTGCTGCTTCCGGTGGAGGAGAGGCAAGGACCCTGGACCTCTTTTGGCTTGAGGTGGCCCTATGCCCCTATAGCTCAGGTATGCTGTGTGCACACTGTGCCTCGATGTCTCTGTGTTGTGTTCATGTGGACCTTTGTGTCTCAGTCGTGTGGGGCAGTGTATCTAGGTGTTTGGAGGCAGTGAACTGCTGTGTCCCATGGATATGACATGTATGTACAAGGAACATCTCATGGAAGGACATGGATGAGCCTGGGCGTTTTGTGGCGGCATGCTGGAATGTCTCAGCGGTAAGAGGACATATATCGACCAGGCGCGGCGGCTCACGCCTGTAATCCCAGCACTTTAGGTGGCCGAGGTGGGCGGATCGCAAGGTCAGGAGTTCAAGACCAGCCTGGCCAATATGGTGAAACCCTGTCTCTACTAAAAATACAAAAAATAGCTGGGCATGGTGGCACGCGCCTGTAGTCCCAGCTACTCAGGAGACTGAGGCAGAAGAATTGCTTGAACCCGGGAGGCAGAGGTTGCAGCGAGCCGAGATCACGCCACTGCACTCCAGCCTAGATGAGAGAGCGAGACTTATCACACACAAAAAAAAGAAGACACACTTTGGGAGGCCGAGGTGGGCAGATCACAAGGTCAGGAGATCGAGACCATCCCGGCTCACACAGTGAAACCCCGTCTCTACTAAAAATACAAAAAATTAGCCGTAAGTGATGGCAGGCGTCTGTAATCCCAGCTACATGGGAGGCTGAGGCAGGAGAATGGCGTGAACCCGGGAGGCGGAGCTTGCAGTGAGCTGAGATCGTGCCATTGCACTCTAGCCTGGGCGACAGAGCGAGACTCCGTCTCAAAAAAAAAAAAAGGAGGACATGTATTTGGGAGCCTCGGCCATGTTTTGCAGTATATCTGTAGGTCTCAGTGTGTGGGAGGCAGTGTACCTTCGTGTGTGTGTGTGTGCTCTACCTACATGCCTGAGGTATGGTGTGGTTGTCATATCTGAGCATCTCTAGTGTGTGTGGCAGGCAAACATGTCTCATGTTGGAGGAAGGGAGATGTCTCAGCTGTGTATGAGTGAGGTCTAAAAGGGCAGTGTTTCTGGGTGTCCGGGTGGATGATGTGCCATGATATTTCAGAGTCAGGATGGTAACATACCTGGAGTCTGTAGTAGGAGCAGGCAGCATGCTAAAATTGCAGGTGTGAGCAGCGCAGGTTACTCAGAGGTGAAGGGACAGAGTACCCAGATGCCGTGGGCACGGGGAATATTCTACCTGGTATTTGTGTGTGTGAGTGGCAGGGATCCTGGCTGTCTCTGCTGTGTCCCTCCCTCTGTACCTGAGTGTTTCTGATGACGTGCAGGTGGAACTGGAGACCCGGTCTCTCTAGGGCTTACCGTGGGCCGAACATCTGAAGGAGAGTGCCCTCATCCTTCGGGACTCCTTCTCTGGACATGCTTCCTGAGGCCGGCTCCCTGTGGCTACTGAAGCTGCTCCGGGACATCCAGCTGGCCCAGTTTTACTGGCCCATCCTTGAGGAGCTTAATGTCACTCGGCCAGAGCACTTCGACTTTGTAAAGCCCGAGGACCTGGACGGCATTGGCATGGGCCGGCCTGGTGAGAGACCCCTGCCCCCAGGCCCTGGTGTCTCTGTCCATAGCCTATCAGTTGCCTTCCCCCACCACAACCCTCTGCCAGCCCTTTTCTTCCCTGTAAGTCTCTCCGCACTCTTCCCCACCCCCACCTCCACCCCAGCCCTGATTCTGGCCTCCCACAGCCCAGCGCAGACTGTCCGAAGCTCTGAAAAGGCTACGTTCCGGGCCTAAGTCTAAGAACTGGGTCTACAAGGTGTGTGTTCTGGGTGGGCAGCTTGGGCCTGGGAATGAGGTGGCTTGAGGGGCAGGGAGGGGGCTGCAGGGCTCTGCATACCGGATTTCCCATCCCTGTTTCAGATCCTTGGAGGTTTAGCCCCTGAGCACAAGGAGCCCACCCTGCCCTCGGACAGCCCAACGCACCTCCCTGAGCCAGAAGGGGGCCTCAAGTGTCTGATCCCAGAGGGTGCTGTTTGCAGAGGGGAGCTGCTGGGTTCGGGCTGCTTCGGTGTGGTGCACCGAGGGCTGTGGACGCTGCCCAATGGCAAGAGTGTGAGTGTCCAGGGAGCCCACTTCATCCAGGCCAGCTGTCCCCTCTGTTCTTCATGCCCACAATGCCTAAAGTTGCTTCCCCCCACGTCCAGGTCCCAGTGGCTGTCAAGTCCCTCCGGGTAGGTCCCGAAGGCCCGATGGGCACAGAACTGGGGGACTTCCTGCGAGAGGTATCGGTCATGATGAACTTGGAGCACCCACACGTGCTGCGTCTGCACGGCCTTGTACTGGGCCAGCCTCTGCAGATGGTGAGCAGATCCAGCCGCTGGTTCCCGGGACAGCCGTGCGGCAGGAGAGTGCGGCAGGAGGGAAGCTGGGACCAGTGGGTCCGGCTCACGCGGCGCGGTGCTCCCTCCTGCAGGTGATGGAGCTGGCGCCACTGGGCTCCCTGCACGCGCGCCTAACGGCCTCGGCTCCGACACCCCCGCTGCCCGTGTCCCTGCTCTGCCTCTTCCTGCGGCAATTGGCGGGAGCCATGGCGTACCTGGGGGCCTGTGGGCTGGTGCACCGAGACCTCGCTACGCGCAACCTGCTGCTGGCGTCGCCGCGCACCATCAAGGTGGCTGACTTCGGACTGGTGCGGCCTCTGGGCGGCACCCGGGGCCGCTACGTCATGGGCGGGCCCCGCCCCATCCCCTACGCATGGTGAGCGCCGGCCCGCGGGGGGATCGGGCTCTGAGCCGGGCGAATCCGGAGGGCAGCATCCGAGGGAGATCGAAGGGGGCCCGGCTTCTGAGGGAAGCTGGGACCAGAAGGGTTATCCTCCTAGGAAAAGAGGACTTTTGTGAAAGATGGGAGCACTCCGGGGTGCTCCGTGTAAGGTGAGCCGCCTAGGAGCACGTGTCCGGCCCCTTTCAGCTCCACTTCCTTCCGCAGGTGTGCTCCAGAGAGCCTGCGCCACGGAGCCTTCTCGTCTGCCTCGGACGTGTGGATGTTTGGGGTGACGTTGTGGGAGATGTTCTCCGGGGGCGAGGAACCCTGGGCCGGGGTCCCACCGTACCTCATCCTGCAGCGGCTGGAGGACAGAGCCAGGCTGCCTAGGCCTCCCGTCTGCTCCAGGGCCCTCTACTCCCTCGCCCTGCGCTGCTGGGCCCCCCACCCTGCTGACCGGCCTAGCTTTTCCCACCTGGAGGGGCTGCTGCAAGAGGTGGGAACCCCCTACCTCACCAGATAGAGTCCCTCTTCCCTCCATTCGCTTTCTCAGGGTTCCATGCAAGGACTAACATATCCAGATGCCTGTGCTGGGCTCTGGGATTCAGCTCTGAGCAAAACAGATGCAGTCCCTACCTGCAGGGAGATCAGAGCCCTGAGGAGGCAACTTGGGGATACACAGATGCAGACTGAAAGGCTGGGGTCTGTGTCTGGGCCAGAAAAGGGGCATAGAGAAGACAGCACTCAGTTACAGTCATGTTGACAGGCAGAGGAAGAGAAGGACTCAGTGTGGGAGGGGGAAATAGAAGTAATGAAGCCGCAGGGCGGGGCGTGGTGGCTCACCTCTGTAATCCCAGCACTTTGGGAGGCAAAGGTGGGCAGATCACCTGAGGTCGGGAGTTCAAGACCAGCCTGACCAACATGGAGAAACCCCGTCTCTACTAAAAAATATAAAATCAGCTGGGCGTGGTGGTGCATGCCTGTAATCCCAGCTACTCGGGAGGCTGAGGCAGGAGAATCGCTTGAACCCGGGAGGCAGAGGTTGTGGTGGGCCGAGATCGCGCCATTGCACTCCAGCCTGGGCAAAAAGAGCGAAACTCCATCTCAAAAATAATAATAATAATAATAATAATAATAATAATAATAATGAGGCAGCAGAGTGAGCAGGAGCTGTGTCATGGAGGGCTCTGCAAAGCGTGTTAAGCTAACACGTAGGGCACTTGACCTGTGCAGGACACTGCACTGTGAGCTTTACATGGGTGTGTATGCAGATTCGCTCATTTAATGCTCTCAACCATTGGATGAGGTAATTATTATTATCTCCATGTTACTGATGGGCAGTTGAGGCACTGAGAGTTACCTAAAGTCACATGGTAAGTGGAGGAGTTGGGATTTGAACCAGTCAATTTGACTTCAGAGCTGTTCCCTAAGCTGCTACACTCTACCACTAAAGTTTAGTCTTTACTCTGAAGGCATTTGGGAGCCAGGGAAGCCTACTAAGCAGGGGAGTTACAAGCCACTCTGCCCGTGACGGCACTCTGGCGTGGCACAAGAATGGATTAGAGGGATGATGCTGAGGCTGGGAGACCAGGTAGGCAACAGTGGCTGTGAAGCAGAAGGAAGATGAAGAGGTCTGGGTGAGGGCAGAGGCAGTGAGGCTGCAGAGGAGTGGACATTTCCCAGAGGGGCTTGGGAGGCTGCTCTGACGGGCCTGGATGAGGAGTGAAAGCAGTGTACAGGATGACGCTCCTGTTAGTCCCCCTAGGTAGAGCTAGGGCCCTTGCTTGCTCCTTGAGCCCTGACCTGTTTGTCATGGGATCCAGGTCTGCCTTCCTCACTGAATTACAACTGGGGGACAGGGAGATTCCCACCTTGGGCCCAGCACAGATGACATACAGAGTGGGGTTTTTCTTTCTTCCTGCTCCCATATTACCTTTCTGACTCAGGCCACAAGCCCAGCCACCTTTTTCTCCTGTCTCCACAGGCCTGGCCTTCGGAAGGATGCTGTGTGAGGGATGTCACAGAGCCAGGCGCCCTGAGGATGGAGACTGGTGACCCCATCACAGTCATCGAGGGCAGGTGACAGTCCCGTACCTCCCAAGCATCCTCAGGAGGAGGATACTCTCCCAACCTCATTCCTGATCCCTTCCTTCTCTGCTTCTCTCCAGCTCCTTAACCCTGATCTTCTGTCTCATCTCCTCTCCCCACTGGGTCCTGAAAGCTCCAGCATGGTCCTGGCCTCCCTGCTGGAGCCACTGCTGGCCCATAGAGCCTTATTGCATTAGGGAAAATTCTTCCCTTCCTCTAGGCAGATGCAGCTCCAAGACACGTAGCCTAGTGGTGAGCTGACTGAGGGCCAGGGCCCAGCCCTAACTCTTGCCCTATGCCTATCCCATTTACCAGCTCCTCTTTCCACAGCCCCGACTCCACAATCTGGAAGGGCCAGAATGGTCGCACCTTCAAAGTGGGCAGCTTCCCAGCCTCAGCGGTGACGCTGGCAGATGCGGGGGGCTTGCCAGTCACCCGTCCAGTTCACAGAGGCACCCCTGCCCGGGGAGATCAACAGCCAGGAAGCATAGATGGGTGAGGACCTGAAAGGGTGGGGGACAGGGGTGGGCTGGGAGAACTGATGCAGTCCAGGAGATTCTCTGGAAAGGAAGCTTGGGGACAGGACCAGAATGCAGCTGCAGCCTCCACCCTGGGCGCTGGGTCTCCTAGGTTCCCCGTGAGTTTTTTTGGGAGGGTGTATTGATCTGTGGGGTGGGGAGGGTTGGTGTGGAGGACGAACTGGATCCCTCTCCGACAGAGACAGAAAGAAGGCAAATCTTTGGGATGTGCCCCCAGCACGGGGCCAGAGGAGAAACGTGCCCCTGGAGAGGATGAAAGGTGGGTGTGGTGGACTCCAGAGTCTCTGAGGAGATCAAGACCAGCCCGTCAATTCCGACCCCCTGCCCTGATCCATACCCTTGCATCTATTATTTCCTTCCTCTGAATTCTTTCTATTGGCATCCTAGCTATACTGTGAAATCTTTTTTTGTTTTTGTTTTTTTGAGACAGAGTTTCACTCTTTTTGCCCAGGCTGGAGTGCAGTGGCGTGATCTTGGCTCACCACAACCTCTACCTCCCGGGTTCAAGCAATTCTCCTGGCTCGGCCTCCCGACTAGCTGGGACTACAGGCATGCGCTACCACGCCCGGCTACATTTTGTATTTTTAATAGAGATGAGGTTTCACCATGTTGCCTAGGTTGGCCTTGAACTTCCGACCTCAGGTGATCTGCTCACCTTGGCCTCCCAAAGTGCTGGGATTACAGGCGTGAGCCACTGCACCCAGCCCTATACTATGGAATCTTTTTTTTTTTTTTCTTGAGACGGAGTCTCGCTCTGTTGCCCAGGCTGGAGTGCAGTGGCGCAATCTCGCTCATTGCAAGCTCTGCTTCCCGGGTTCACGCCATTCTCCTGCCTCAGCCTCCTGAGTAGCTGGGACTACAGGCGCCCGCCACCTCGCCCGGCTAATTTTTTTGTATTTTTAGTAGAGACGGGGTTTCACTGTGTTTTTCAGGATGGTCTCGATCTCCTGACCTCCTGATCCACCCACCTCGGCCTCCTAAAGTGCTGGGATTACAGGTGTGAGCCACCGCACCCGGCCTACTGTGGAATCTTAAAAGACAGGGAGCCCTCCTGCCTTCCCTACTGTAGAGCACCTCCACACTCTGGGCCCTCTGCCTGGGCCTTGGTGTCCATTTGCACATCTGTCTCATTGTCTCACCTGACACATGAACCACCCAGGGACAGGGCTGGCTAGCTCATCTGCAAATGCTTGCAAAACCATCCAGCTCCGCACAGATGAAGACAGAGAGTGGGGCCAGGCATGGTGGCTCATGCCTGTAATCCCAGCGCTTTGGGAGCCCAAGGTGGGCAGATGGCTTGAGTCCGGGAGTTTGAGACCAGTCTGGGCAATGTGCCGAAACCCCGTCTCTACAAAAATACAAAAATTAGCCAGTCGTAGTGGCATGCACCTGTAGTCACAGCTACTCGGGAGGCTGAGGTGGGAGGATCGCTTGAGCCCAGGAGGTGGAGGCTGCAGCGAGACGAGATCAAGTTGTTTCTTTCTCAACCGTGCAGGCATTTCCAGGAGTCTGGAGTCAGTTCTGTCCCTGGGTCCTCGCCCCACAGGGGGTGGTTCAAGCCCCCCTGAAATTCGACAAGCCAGAGCTGTGCCCCAAGGACCCCCTGGCCTGCCTCCACGCCCACCTTTATCCTCTAGCTCTCCTCAGCCCAGCCAGCCCCCGAGGGAGAGGCTTCCCTGGCCCAAAAAAAAACTCCCACACAATCACCCCATGGGAGCGCCTGGAGCTGGTAAAGCCGCCGCCCTCTCTGGAGGCCTCTTGCCTGACCCTGAGTTGCGGAGGAAGATTATGGAGGTGAGGTCTCACTGAAATGGCCTGGTGGCCACAAGGGGCTACAGGCAGGGGCAGGGGCCTGAGTGGGGCTTTGTCTGTTGCAGGTGGAGCTGAGTGTGCATGGGGTCACCCACCAGGAGTGCCAGACAGCACTAGGAGCCACTGGCGGAGATGTGGTTTCTGCCATCCGGAACCTCAAGGTAAAGCCAGTCCGTTCTCTTGGGGTCCCTCCTCTCCTGCCCCTGCAACCCGGCAGTCAGCTGCAGCCCACCCTCCTGCTTCCACAGGTAGACCAGCTCTTCCACCTGAGTAGCCGGTCCAGAGCTGACTGCCGGCGCATCCTGGAGCATTACCAGTGGGACCTCTCAGCTGCCAGCCGCTATGTCCTAGCCAGGCCCTGAGCTCAGCTTCTGCAGGCACGGACACCAGCATGAAAAGCCTAGGCCCCCGAGGGCCTGGCCACATGGGACTAAACAGAACCAGAACAAGGTCCTGACGGGGGTAGACTTTCCACCTGGGGAGACCCTACCTGCTATAGGCACGTAGCGTGAAAGCTGATATGCCTGTGTGCCAAGGGACTGCTGGGACAATGGTGGGAGGCACTGGCAAACGTCTCCTCCCTCCTATGCTCCTTGGCTTCTGAAGGCTGAAGCTCCTTTGGCTCGGCCAAGAAGGATCTAGTCTGCCCACTACATTCTCAAACAAGAGGACTTGGAGGAAAAGAGCTGCTGTACATCATATCCAGAGGAAGCTTCTACTCACTAGAGAGGATCAAGGGGTCACACTGGACCATGCGAACAGCCATCCTGAACTGCCACCAGCTACCACACTGGACTCTGTGGGGCAGCCATCCTGGATGATGGAAGCCGCCATATTGACTTGGGGTATAGGCCCAAACTGCCTTCATTTGGTCCAGGGCCATCGTGGGTGATGACGATTGCTGTCTTGCACTCAAGGACATTTGATGCTGGTAATATGGATTATGAGATGGGCTAGCCCCTGCCCCAGCCCAGCTCTCACATTCCCCTTTGTTTTTTCCCATATCAACTCCTTCTACCCTCCCCTATTACATACATCTTTCAATGTCCAAAAAGTTACAAAGTTTATATGAATGTAACATATAAAGATGCAGCCTTTTTCCTAGGGCAAGGGAAGGAAGGGCGGTTACATAAGGCACAGGAATTGCAGCAAGCACCAGCTGAGGGCAGGGCCCTAGTGGGAGAGGAAGTTGGCACTGGGGTCCCCCTGCAGCTGTTGATGGGGAGGTGGAGACCCCGTTGAAGTGCCATGGTCTGAGGCTGAACTAATTGGCCAAGCAGATGCTGGGGGGTGGCTATGTCCACCATCTTTGGTGCAGCTTGCCCTTCCCCACCCCAGCCCTCTTGTAAAACCCCAGAGTCCTGGGTTCCAGAGGCCTCCTTTGGAGCAGAGGCCCTGGAAGGGGATGGGAGGGAGTGCGTGGGGAAAGCGTGAAAGCTGATAAGCGTGTGTGCCAAGGGACTGCTGGGACAATGGTGGGAGGTAGCAGGAGAGGGGCTCTCATACATACCCCTCCTTGGGTACCACAGGGGCAGGAGGCCAGGGAGTAGGGTAGGGGTGGGGGCCCCCTTCTGTCCCCTGCAGTGTACATGGAGGAAAGGGGCCGCCCGGAGGAGGGGCCAGTGCAGGCAACCATCTGGAGTTCTCGTCGAGGTGATGGTCTCCTCACACCATGGTGGCCTCTAACTGGTGACGGCAGAAGGCCCCGCGCCTCCTCGCTTCTCAAAGAACATGTAGTCCTAAGAGGAGGCCACTGTCAACGGGAGATCCGGCTGGGCCAGCCAGCTCGGCTGTCACAGGCCAGCTCTGGAACCTCAACCCCCACAACACCTGTCCCTGACTTTCCCCTAGCAAGAGGCCAGGTAATGCATAAAGCTTCAAATAACAGCAAAGGACAGGCAGGAGGTGGGGGCAGGGGCAGCCAACTCACAATGAGGAACGTGGCTCCCAGCAGCACAGCCTTCACCCTCACATCCAGGTCCAGTGGGAACTGTAGGCCAAAGTCATCTGCATCCGTGAAGGCTTCTCGGACCAGGCCCCCCCACTGCTTGCTGATGCGGCCCACACTGCGGGATTCATCCCGAGTCTTCACCTGTTAGCCGGGAGGGAGGAAGGACCCAACTAAGGAGGAGGCAGCCAGTCTCACCTGCTCCAGTCTCACTCCCACAGTCGCATGTATGGATTTGCAGGGTCTCCACTCAGTGAATCTTCACCTCTAGAGGTCACCCAGTGATCGCTTTCCCAACTGGTTCCCATCACAGAGTATGACAGCTGGGGAAACTGAGGCACTCTAGATCACGCTGTGAGTCTATACCCAAAATTAGGATTCAGACTCAGATCTGCTGCTATCCAAAGGCGATGCATGACATAACTGAACATCAGTGGTGGGAGAAATGGAAGCATGATATAATCCAACCCCCTTAGGGTATGGCTGTTTGCTAGGTTCGCTCTGGTTCCCAATGCCCCTACCACCCACAATTGGCACAGTTTATGCCCTGCACAAAGTAACCTGGCCAAAAGGGCAAGGAAAGCTACCAGAATCCTGGCTGTACTTCACCAGCCAGGAAGGCTCCTAGAAGGCTGTCTACCCCAAAGAGTACAAAGTAGGTGAGGGCCTTGCCCAGCACTGCATGAGAGCCTCATCTAGAGGGGATACACACCTATCTACTGTGGGGAGGGGCAGCAGTAAGTAGCCTTTGAGGACCACAATTTCCACTGGCTTCTCTGAGCCACACAGCAACAGGCCCTGCCAATGTGGGTAGTTACTCCCCGTGACTTCCTGGTCCTTTTCCTGTGCTCATTCTCCGGGATTAGAACTGGAGTGATTTCCTTTTGTGTCATTCCCATCCCCTTCCTGCACTGTCCTACAGCTCTGGGGCACTTCCTGCCGTGGTTCTAAAGGGTGCAGCCTCAAGTATGGATCATTTATAATTATGTAAAAGGGACACTGGCCCTATGAGAACCCCACAGCCTATACATTCCCATCCGGAGATCACACAGTTATTACATCTTATTCCCAACTGGTTCCCATCACGGAATCTCCCTCTGGCTACCAAGGTGACTCATTTTTGCAAAGTAATCTTAGGTAGGGTACCTCATGAGAAGCGTTGGAAAGTCTACTGGATTATACCCGTTGTTTCTCCCTTATCTGCACAAGGAATTATCCCTTAAAGAACTCAAGGGTCGGCCGGGTGCAGTGGCTCATGCCTGTAATCCCAGCACTTTGGGAGGCTGAGGCGGGTGGATCACCTGAGGTCAGGAGTTTGAGACCAGCCTGACCAACATGGAGAAACCTCATCTCTACTAAAAATACAAAATTAGCCGGACATGGTGGCACATGCCTGTAATGCCAGCTACTCAGGAGGTTGAGGCAGGAGAATTGCTTGAACCTGGGAGGCAAAGATTGTGGTGAGCTGAGGTCATGCCATTGCACTCCCACCTGGGTAACAAGAGCAAGACTCCGTCTCAAAACAAAAAAACAAAACAAAACAAAACAAAAAGATGCCGGGCGCGGTGGCTCAAGCCTGTAATCCCAGCACTTTGGGAGGCTGAGACTGGCGGATCACGAGGTCAGGAGTTCGAGACCATCCTGGCTAACACGGTGAAACCCCGTCTCTACTAAAAAATACAAAAAGCTAGCTGGGCGAGGTGGCTGGCGCCTGTAGTCCCAGCTACTTGGGAGGCTGAGGCAGGAGAATGGCATAAACCCGGGAGGCGGAGCTTGCAGTGAGCTGAGATCCGGCCACTGCACTCCAGCCTGGGCGACAGAGCAAGACTCCGTCTCAAAAAAAAAAAAAAAACAAAAAAAAACAAAAAGAACTCAAGGGTCTGTCTTCTAGAAACCAAGGTGCTTCCCAGGCCTCACCTTTCTCTGAAATTCTCACCACTTGGGATCTCTAGCTTCCAGGTTGGTGACAGGAATACACAGTGAGAAGGATATATTGGATTTCAGAATGGCAGGGGCATGTGGATTCTACTTTAGCAGGGCAGGCCACAGGATGTTAACATGTTAAAATGGTGCTTGCTCCAGGGCCTGGGCTCACAAACTCATACACAGCAGCCACATGGGCCCAGCCCACACAGACTTAAGCATCCTTCACCCCAAATCCAGGCTGGCCTTAGATTTTTTTTTTCTGCCCACCTCAGAGCCACGTGTAATAATCAACATTGCTCCTGAAGATGAAATCCTCGTTGTTATGCTTTTATAAGACCACGGGGCCATTCTATTTCCAAATGGAAGAATGCTGCAAATGTGGTCGGAGTCACAGTGGATTTGGATTGATGAGCTCAGGGTCTTGACCTTAGTGTTAACTACCCTGCCTCATGGAAGCATCATCCAGGTTTACCAAGGTCCCAAGAACCTCTAGTATTCCTGATACCTCAAAGTTGGTGTCTGTGCCACAGCCACAGGTCCAGCAGGGCCCCACCACTCGCAGGACTGTCTGGCGATCGGCATCCTGGATGGAGAACTTGGGGAGGAAGGGATGCCAGGTCTGTAGCACGTGGCCGATAGTGGTACCTGGGGGAGCCTGTACTTCCATCTGGAGTGGGAAGCAGACAGGGTCACTGCGGAGGCAGGGGTCCCAGCTCTATCATGTGTCTACTTGGCCCTCACTAAACCTCCCATCCCCACCTGCCCACTCCCACCTAATTCAGGCCTCATCTCAGGTGGACCTCATCATTGTCCCGCCCCACCAAGGCCCGCCCTCCCGGCCCCTTTCCTCCTCCCACCTCCTGGAGGCCACAGGGGCAGCAGCTGCAGCCACAGTGCAGCGGGCGGAGCAAACGCAACACCTCGCGGTCCCCGGGGTCGGCCAGGCGGACACGCAGCGGCCGGCGGGCGCCACAGCACAGACGGGCGCAGCAGTTGCTCTCCTCGGCCGCCTGACCCAGGGGCTGCCCGGCCCCAGAGCGCAGTTCATAGCGGTTACAGGTCTCCCAGCCTAGGAACGCTGCCCGGGGTGACACGGGGAGACTTATAGAGCCTCGCGCGCCCAGGAGCCCACCATCCAGGCCACCATCATGAGGTCCAACCTCCCACTCCTTCTACTCACTTTCCACTCGCTCAGCCTTCTGGTGAATCAAAATCTGATCAATCTGGAAAGAGGGGCGGCGCGCACATCAGCTGGCCCATCTGGACGCCCAGGTCCCCTCCCAGTCATCCTCCCTCACTCCTTCCCACTCACCTGCACCAGGAATTCGAGGCCGGAAGGCACCCCAGGCAGTGGCAAGAAGGGGGCAGCAGACCCCGAGGCCACGGGACCGGGCGAGGGGAAGAGGGCGAAGCCGGGAGCTGGGGCAGGTACCTGGGCGGGCACTGGCGCCTGTCCGGGCGCAGGATGTAGCGCCGGCTCCGGGTACCCAGGGGTGACAGGGTAGGGAGGTGGGGGCGAAGGGGCGTAGCCTTTGGGGGGCAAGTAGCCTGTAAAGCGGTGGGGGCAGGATAGATGAGAAAGGGACCCAAGGCCTCATCCCCTTATTCTTCAGCCCATGGGTCGCAAGGCTTCAGGAGAAACGTGGTGGCAAGAGGCAGAGAAAGATGGGGCAGGGGAGCAGGGTGGAGGTTCCCCGGAAGGAAGGGAGGGGCCCCACCCAGCCAGTCCGAGCACATTCCGGGAGGATGTGTTCGCACCCGGCTCTTAAGTCCGTGGGGGGATAACGGAGACCCCCGGACTTGCGCGCACACTTACCTGCCATGGGAGAAGGGCTTGAGGTTTCGGGATGATGGTGTCTGGGTGGCTTAGTTCTGGAAGCGGAGGCAAACTCGGAGATAGCCAGACAGACACAGAGACAGACACAAAGACGGACAGGCAAACGCGGAGAGGCAGCTGCGCCCAGCGCTGGCCCAGGGTCTCTTGGGCGGCGCCTCTGACTCGGGGAGAAACCCAAGTGTCAGCGGGCGGGGCTGGGTACCTGGGACCCAGGATTCCCTCGGGGGCCCCAGAACCGCCCCCTCCCTTTGTTCTCCCATCCTGCGGAGGAGGTTGTGGGCGGACGGCAGGACAGATGGACCCGCGGTCAGACCGACAGCCCCACCTCGAGGGCGGTCTCCCTGACCCCTCTGTGCCCCCGCTCACCTGGAGCCCCCAGAACAGCCCGGGTGCCTAGCACTCGGCGGCTCACAGGAGCTGGCGGAGGCGGAGGCGGGCCGGAGCGCGGACGCCGGCCCCGCCCCCCCGACCCCGGCCCCGCCCCCCGACCCGCCGGGCCCGCCCCCTCCTGGGAGGGGCGTCTGCGCCGGGAAGAAGGAGGCCGTCCGCTGCCCCGGGAAGCCGAGCGTGTGCTTTGCTCCTCAGCGTCGCCGGCGTTCCCGCCCCTTCCGCTCGGACTGCAGATGCCCGGAGAGTAGGAGCGCCTGTGGGAGGCGGCGGCTGGGCCCGGGCCCCGTGAACCCCGCCAGGTCGGCGGCGTGCGTGCTCAGCGCCCTTGGTGGGAGGCGAGGGCGGCCAGCGCCGCGCTGGCCCCTGCGCTCCTCCTCCCAAGGGCGGTCGGACCTCGCTGACGCAGCGGAACACCCTTCACACTCACTCATTGGCTTCCAGGACTGGCTCCTGGCTCGCCTTCTGCCTCCCAGGGGCGACCTCGCAGTCTTCTCTCCCTGGCGCAGCGGTGACCCACACGGGCACCTCGCAGCAACAGCAGTTTCTGCAAGTGCCCAAGCCACGCAGGTGACAAGCCGCCAAACGGTGTCAGTGAGCGTGCTCAGGCCGCCTAGAGGGCCAGAGGAGGACGCGCGGTCAGAAAAGACCCCCTAGACGAGTCTCTTCGACTGGATCCTAAGCCAGGACCAGTCCTGGCCTTGGGGAGCACTGGCTCAGTGGCGCAAGAGATGAGTATAGAGACAGAGTGCAGTCCACATACACGGCGGGTTGTGCGGAAGCTGGGATTTGGCCCCACAGGCAGCAAGGAGTCCACCGAGACATTTTTAGAACAAAGAAGTTCAAATGTGTGTTTTAGAAAGATCGTGGCGGGGCGCGGTGGCTCATGCCTGTAATCCCAGCACTTTGGGAGGCAGAGAAGGGCGGATCACCTGAGGTCAGGAGTTTGAGACCAGGCCTGGCTAACATGGCGAAAACCCATCTCTACTGAAAATGCAAAAATTAGCCGGGGGTGGTGGCGGGCGCCTGTAGTCCCAGCTACGCGGGAGGCTGAGGCAGGAGAATCTCTTGAACCCGCGAGGCAGAGGTTGCAGTGAGCCGAGATCACGCCATTGCACTTCAGCCTGGGCAACACAGCGAGACTCCATCTCTAAATAAATAAATAAATAAATAAATAAATAAATAAATAAATAAGGTCAGGCTACGAAGGCATCACCAATAAGGCAATAGTTAGGCCGGGCGCGGTGGCTCACGCCTGTAATCCCAGCACTTTGGGAGGCCGAGGCGGGTGAATCACGAGGTCAGGAGATGGAGACCATCCTGGCCAACATGGTGAAACCCCGTCTCTACTAAAATACAAAAAAAAATTAGCCAGGTGTGGTGGCGGGCACTTGTAGTCCCAGCTACTCAGGAGGCTGAGGCAGGGGAATCGCTTGAACCTGGGAGGCGGAGGTTGCAGTGAGCCGAGATCTTGCTACTGCACTCCAGCCTGGGGACAGAGCAAGACTGTCTCAAAAAAAAAAAAAAAAGAAGGCGATAGTTGACCCAGAACCTAAAGGAGGTGAGGGACTGAGCTGTGCAGATTACTGGGTAAGTGTTTCAGGCAGAGGGAACAGCAAGGGCAAAGGTCCTGAGGCAGAAGACCAGTGAGAATGGAATGGAGTTAACAAGGGGAAGGTCAGAGAGGTCACAGGAGGCCAGATCACACATGGCCTTTTAGTTCACTGAATTATACCCTGAGATGGGAAATGTTGGAGGGTCTGGACAGAGAAGAGATGTGAGAGGTACTGCAACAGTGGTTCTCCATGTGGAGGTTCCCCCTGGGCCCTAGATGCCACCTGAGATGAAGGATGGAAATGCAGTGAGAGCAGTGAACTGGGAGGAAGGAGCCTGCAGACCCAGCCTTGGCTCTGCCACTGGACCTTTGGGTCACTCTGGTTTTTCTGTTTTTTTGAGAGTCTCACTGTGTCGTCCATGCCAGAGTGCAGTGGCACGATCTTGGCTCACTGCAACCTCTACCTCCCAGGCTCAAGCAATTCTTCTGCCTCAGCCTCCCAAGCAGCCAGGACTACAGCCACTATGCCCGGCTAATTTTTGTATGTTTAGTAGAGACAGGGTTTCACCATGTTGGCCAGGCTGGTCTCAAACTCTTGGCCTCAAGTGATCCTTACACCTTGGCCTCCCAAAGTGCTGGGATTACAGGCGTGAGCCACCGCACCCAGCCCCTTTAGGTCACTCTGGAGGTCCCCTCTGAGGGTTTGTTTATTTATTTATTTGTTTATTGAGACAGCTCTGTTGCCCAGGCTGGAATGCAGTGGCATGATCTCCACTCATTATAACTTCTGCTTCCCAGGATCAAGGCATCCTCCCACGTCAGCCTCCCGAGTAGCTGGGACTACAGGCATGTGCCACAATATCCAGCTAATTTTTGTATTTTTTGTAGAGACGGGGTTTTGCCATGTTGCCTGGGCTGGTCTTGAACTCCTGGGCTCCAGCAGTGCACCTGCCTCAGCCTCCCAAATTGCTGAGATTATAGGTGTCGGCCATCACACCCAGGCTATTTATTTATTTATGAGACTGAGGTCTCGCTCTTGTCACCCAGGATGAAGTGTAGTGGCACCATCAGAGATCACTGCAGCCTCAAACTCCTAGGCTCGAACAGGCACAGTGGCTCACATCTCTAATTCCAGCACTTCACATCTCTAATCCTACTCTGCCCACGCAGGCAGAGCACTGAAGATCAGGAGTTTGAGACCAGCCTGGCCAACACAGTGAAACCCTGTCTCCACTAAAAATACAAAAGAATTATCCAGGTGTGATGGCACATGCCTGTAATTCCAGCTACTCAGGAGGCTGAGGCATGAGAATCGCTTGAACCCAGGAGGTGGAGGCTGCAGCAAGCTGAGATCGCATCACTGCATTCCAGCCTGGGCAACAGAGCAAGATTATGTCTCAAACAAAAACAAAACAAAGGCCGGGCGCAGTGGCTCACGCCTGTAATCCCAGCACTTTGGGAGGCCGAGGCAGGCGGATCACAAGGTCAGGAGATTGAGACCACAGTGAAACTCCGTCTCTACTAAAAATACAAAAAATCAGCCGGGCACGGTGGCGGGCGCCTGTAGTCCCAGCTACTCAGGAGGCTGAGGCAGGAGAATGGCGTGAACCCGGGAGGCAGAGCTTGCAGTGAGCCGAGATCGCACCACTGCACTCCAGCCCGGGGAAAAGAGCGAGACTCCATCTCAAAAAAAAAAAATTCTTAGGCTCAAGCTATCCTCATGCCTCAGCCTCTCAAGTAGCTGGGACTACAGGCATATACCACCACATTATTATTATTTTATTATTATTATTATTTTAGATGGAGTTTTAGCTCTCGTTCCCCAGGCTGTAGTGCAATGGCCTCCCAGGTTTAAGCGATTCTCCTGCCTCAGCCTCCTAAGTAGCTGGGATTACAGGTGCCTGCCACCACACCTGGCTAATTTTTGTATTTTTAGTAGAGATGGGGTTTCACCACTTTGGCCAGGCTGTTCTTGAACTCCTGACCTCCTCCCGCCTCGGCCTCCCAAAGTGCTGGGATATTTTTATTTTTTTTAGAGACAGCATCTCACTGTGTTGCCCAGGCTGCTCTTGAATGCCTGAGCTGTAGCTATTCTCCCACTGTCGCCTTCCAAGTAACTGGGTAGGGGGCTGAAGCAGGAAGATTGCTTGAGCCTAGCAGTTTGTGACTAGCCTAGGCAACCAACATGGTGAGACCCCATCTCATCTCTTTCTTGAACCTCCTGGGTTCAATCAATTCTCCTGCCTCAGCCTTCCAAGTAGCACCATGCCTAGATAATTTTTGTATTTTTAGTAGAGATGGGGGTTTCACCATGCTGGCCAGGCTGGTCTCGAACTTCTGACCTTGTGATCTGCCCGCCTGAGCCTCCCAAAGTGCTGGGATTACAGGCATGAGCCACCGCGCCCGGCGAGACCCCATCTCTACAAAAAAAGTAATAACTGGCCAGGTGCAGTGGCTCAAGCCTGTAATCCCAGCACTTTGGGAGGCCGAGACGGGCGGATCATGAAGTCAGGAGATCGAGACCATCCTGGCTAACCTGGTGAAACCCCGTCTCTACTAAAAAATACAAAAAAAAAAAGCTAGCCGTGTGTGGTGGTGGACGCCTGTAGTCCCAGCTACTCGGGAGGCTGAGGCAGGAGAATGGCGTAAACCCGGGAGGCGGAGCTTGCAGTGAGCTGAGATCCGGCCACTGCACTCCAGCCCCGGTGACAGAGCGAGACTCCGTCTCAAAAAAAAAAAAAAAAAAGTAATATTTAGACAGGCATGCCAGGCATGGTAGCATACACCTGTAGTCCCAGCTACTCGGGAGGCCGAGGTGAGAGAACTGCTTGAGCCTGGGAGATGGAGACTACAGTGACTCCTTATGGCACCACCGAATTACAGCTAGATGACAAAGCGAGACCCTGTCTCAAAACGAAAAAGCACAGAGAGGCAGTGGAACAGCTGGAGGGTGGAGGGTGTGCCCCTTCAGATTTGGAAGGCTTCACCAAGGCGATCCTATTGAAGCTAAACTAAGCATGCACGAAGTGTAGAAGTGTATTCTGGGCACAAAGAATAACTGCGAAACAGGCTGAAAAGAGCAGCTCAAAATCTTGAGGCAGAAGAAAATGTGGTGGGTTGGCAACGTGGATGCCATGTAGTGACAAAGAGTGACAAGGCCCGGATGGCCAGTGCAGGCCTTGGAGACAGTGGTACGGCACTTGCAATCTATTTGCAATGCAATAGTAAGTCACTGAAAAGTTTAAGTCACTCCTTTTTTTTTTGAGATGGGGGTCTTGCTATGTTGCCCAGGCTGGAGTACAGTGGCTATTCACAGGCTTGATCTTAGCACACTAGTCTCAAACCCCTAACCTCAGGCGATCCTTCTGCCTCAGCCTCCTGAGTAGGTGAGACTACAGGCGCACACCACCGCACCCAGGTGTCATCATTTTTAATTTCTATTTTTGTGTATGCTTTATATAGTACAATCTGTATAATATATTGAGGGCATACTTAATTTTTCTTTTTTTTTTTTTTTTTGAGACGAAGTCTCACTGTCGCCCAGGCTGGAGTGCAGTGGCCGGATCTCAGCTCACTGCAAGCTCCGCCGCCTGGGTTCACGCCATTCTCCTGCCTCAGCCTCCCGAGTAGCTGGGACTACAGGCGCCCGCCACCTCGCCCGGCTAGTTTTTTGTATTTTTTAGTAGAGACGGGGTTTCACCGTGTTAGCCAGTATAGTCTCGATCTCCTGACCTCGTGATCCACCCGTCTCGGCCTCCCAAAGTGCTGGGATTACAGGTTTGAGCCACCGCGCCTGGCCCGCCAGTATGCATTTTTAAAAGTGTGCAGATTCTTTCTCTAATGAGAAGATTTTAGGTAATTCCATCTCATTCCGTGTCTCTAGTTATAATCTGCATACTTTTAATTCCAGAATTTCTATCACCAACACTAGTCTCTACTGAGCTCCCAACTCCTGTAACAGCAGTTTTCAAGGCTTCCCTGAAGCAAGAGAGTGTGTTAGAGACCTGAAGGAATTCCTAGGGCCTGGCCTGAGGATTGTGAGAAGGTCAGCAAAGAGATAAGGATGACAGAGCCAAATGGTGAAGGGCCTTGTGCTGAGATGTTGGATTGTCTTCTGAGGGCAATGGGGAGCCACTGAATCATGTATATCCAGGGAGGTGGCATAACTTGAGGTACACTCATAGATCACAATATTTCTTCATTTTAAAGATGAGTCAGAGGCCGGGCACAGCAGCTCAGGCCTGTAATCCCAGCACTTTGGGAGGCTGAGGTGGGCGGATCACCTGAGGTCGGGAATTTGAGATTAGCCTGACCAACATGAAGAAACCCCGTCTCTACTAAAAATACAAAATTTGCTGGGTGTGGTGGCGCATGCCTGTAATTCCAGCTACTAGGAAGGCTGAGGCAGGAGAATCACTTGAACCCAGGAGGCGGAGGTTGTGGTGAGCTGAGATCGCGCCATTGCACTCCAGCCTGGGCAACAAGAGCCAAACTCCGACTCAAAAAAAAAAAAAAAAAAAAAAAAAA
>NC_045449.1:7190626-7192332 GCF_002776525.5 Piliocolobus tephrosceles
AAAAAAAAAAAAAAAAAAAAAAAAAAAGATGAGTCAGGAACCAGACATGTGTTCCTCCCAACTCAGCTTCCCAAGTAGCTGGGACTACAGGCTACAGGCACAGGCCACTACACCTGGCTTTTTTTTTTTTTTTTTTCCTCTTGAGACAGAGTAGCGCTCTGTCGCCTAGGCTGGAATGCAGTGGTGCTATCTTGGCTCGCTGCAAGCTCCGCCTCCCGGGTTCAGGCCATTCTCCTGCCGAGTAGCTGGGACTACAGGCAGCCACCACCACACCTGGCTAATTTTTTGGTATTTTTAGTAGAGACGGGGTTTCACCGTGTTAGCCAGGATGGTCTTGATCTCCTGACCTCGTGATCCACCTGCCTCCACCTCCCAAAATGCTAGGATTACAGGTGTGAGCCACCGTGCCAGGCCATGGCTATTTTTTTTTTTTTTTGTAAAGACAGAGGTCTCCCTACGTTATCCAGGCTGGTCTCAAACTCCTGGGCTCAAACAATGTTCCCACCTCCGCCTTCCAAAATGTTCAGATCACAGGCTTGAGCCATTGCACAGGGTCCTCTCTGTTCGTTTCTAAGCATACGGCACAACTTGCAATGATATATGTGTTTAGTTATTTCAGGTCTATTTCCACTACTAGATGGGAAACTCCATGAGGGCGGGGATGGTATCTGTCTCAGTCATGGTTGATCTTCCTTGTAATGTGTCTGATGCACGATCAACACTGGTTTAATAAATACCGTCCCTGCCAGAAGCAGTGGCTCGCACCTGTAATCCCAGCACTTTGGGAGGCTGAGGCAGGTGGATCACTTGAGGTCAGGAGTTCGAGACCAGCCTGGCCAACATGGCGAAACCCCGTCTCTACTAAACATACAAAAATTAGCCGGGTGTGGTGGCAGGCGCCTGTAATCCCAGCTACTCAGGAGGCTGAAGCAGGAGAATCACTTGAGCCCAGGAGGTGGAGGTTGCAGTGAGCTGAGATGGTGCCACTGCACTCCTGCCTGGGTAACAGAGCAAGACTCCGTCACAATAAACAAATACACACTGTCCCCACTCAATGTCTTCCAGTTCTCTACATGCTGTGACTGCCACTCCAGCCTGCCCTGCCACCTTTTCTCATTTCTTTCCTGCCTAACTTAAACTCAGCCCACACTGAAGACTCCCGCTTCTCCAAACCCCTCCCCTCTCCATCTTGTTCTTTGTTCATTGTTTCTTCCACACAATAGAGGTCCTTTAAGGATCATCTCAAGCATTGTGACACATTTTCTGATCCCCAATACATGATCTGTCCCTGCTTTGAACCCCAAAGTATTTTGTAACTAATGATACTCCTATCCTGCCTTGCCTTAATCCTCACTTCTAGAGTAAGAGGGTGCTGATAACAACAGGGCTGAAAACCACAACCCTATAGTAATTTTTAAAAAATCTCAGTACTTTGGGAAGCTGAGGTGGGTGGATTGCTTGAGGTCAGGAGTTCAAGACCAGCTTCGCCAATATGGTGAAACCCCATCTCTACTAAAAATACAAAAATAAGTCAGGCATGGTGGCATGTGCCTATAATCTCAGCTACTTGGGAGGTTGAGGCAGGAGAATCACTTGAACCCAGGAGGTGGAGGTTGCAGTGAGCCAAAATCGCACCACTGCACTCCAGCCTGGGCAACAGAGTGAAACTCTGTCTCAAAAAAAAAAAAAAAAAAAAAAAAAAAACC
>NC_045449.1:7192732-7214792 GCF_002776525.5 Piliocolobus tephrosceles
CATGGTGACAGGCACCTGTAATCCCAGCTATTCAGGAGGCTGAGGCAGGAGAATCGCTTTAACCCAGGAGGCAGAGGTTGCAGTGAGCCGAGGTCGTACCACTGCACTCCAGCCTGGGTGACAGAGCAAGACTCCATCTCAAAATAATAATAATAATAAAATTAAAAACCTAGTATGCATCAGAACCACAAAATGAGCTTTTTAAAATACAGATTCTCAGGCCCAAAAGAGTGCTTCAGTAGGAATCTGCATTATTTCAAGCATTCTTTATGATTTTGATGCCCACCAGGGTAAGAATATTATAAGTTAACTTGAAGTGAACAGAATCCCCAGACCTAAGCCTCACTGATTAAATCTTAGGAAATGGAGGGAGTTCAGAGGTTAAATCCCTACCCTTCCTCCTCCAAGAGGTTAGATGAACAAAGACTCCAAAGTTTATTTGCCTTTCCTTTTTAATCCTCTTCTTACTCCAGCTGTTTAAAAAACTCTGCCCAGAAAACCCAGTAATTAAGCAAAAGGGAGCTCAAAGAGCCAAGGCAAGCCAGCCCAAGAGCAGCAGGGTCCCTCCCGCAGGGGCCAAAGTCTGGATGCTGGGGTCTCCACTCAGAGCCTGGTAGTAAAAGCTGGTGCAGAATAAGGTCGTTCCGGAAGCTAGCAATAACCCGGCCTGAAGGAGACACAGCACAGAAAACAGGATTCTAAGAACGGGGCAGGCTGAGAGGGAGTGTGTGGGGCTTGGTCAGGGTTAGGCACAGGGAAAGATTACCCAGAGGGGCTTTCTGCAGTAGGGCACCCCTAACAGGGCCAGGCTATGTAAGAAGTGGTGTTTGTTGGCCTTTTCAAACAGCTGTAAGAAAAAGAGAAACGAAGGGATATCGTAGGCAATACGGGTGTCTGAAATCCCCTGATGACACAAGGGACCAAAGTACATTCCCCCGCCCCACCCTTGAAGTCCCAGCTTGACTTCAGGCCTTTGGCTTACAGACCCTTTGGCCTTTGCTGCTCCAGAGATCCGCGGCTCGCTCCCCCCCCCCCCCCCCCCCCCCCCCCCCCCCCGCCCCCAGACTTTATGCCTTCGTAGACCCGCGAGTCAGGGAGCCCCAGCGTAGTTACTTCACCTCCTTCCCGTAGGCATCTGGGAATTGGGCGCCTGTGGAGAAAAGAAGCAAAGGTTACCGGTCCTAGTGCCAGCCCTGACCGCCCCCAATCCGGGGGGACCCAGGTGGACATTGGCGAGAAACGGCACCACCCCCTCCCAGGAAGCTTCCGATTGGCAGGAACACGCTGGGGCAGTACCGGGAACCAATTGGACCCAGCTGAGGGACTTTAAAAGGTTTAGGGCTCCGCGGGCAGGCTGATAAACGGGAGGCTGGGCACTTCCTATAGGTTGCGCCCTTGCAGCGGACCCCGGAGGACGCCCCAAGCACAGTCCCAGCTTCGTCCCCAGCCCCCTGACCGTGCGCCCCGTAGGAGGCCAAGCCTAAGGCCGCAGCTCCGGACAAGGCGCCCAAGCGGCGGAAAGCTGCAGCTGGCCCGGCCATAGCTGTAGAACAGGACGCACCACACCAACACCGCCTAGGCCACCCAAGAGGCCAGCCAATCCCGGCCGTCCATGCAAATAAGGTTCACAGGCGCCCAATCCGGGCCGTTTTCATTTCAGCATTGAGCTCTTCACCCGCCTTTGTAAAACCGCTGCAGAGTGGCGAAGACGTCTGGCGGGCGGAGAAACCAGCACCAATTAGGAGCGGAGGAACTAAGCAGTGGGGGACGGGGTTGAGGGCGGGACTAGGGGATTTGCGTCACGGATTGGCCCACTTTCCAAGTTGATCGCGTCTTCGAACCCCCCCCCCCCCCCCCCCCGCTCCGGCCAATTTCCAAAGATCCCGGTCTTCTCTCAAAGTTCCGCCCCCTTTCCCACAGGCTCCTCCTGTTCAGCTTCAAATCAAACCCACTCCCAAAAAGAGGCGGCCCCAAAGATAGCAAAGCCCCACCTATTGCCAGTAAACCCCGCCCACTGCACAGATGGCTCCTCCCCATGTCTGAAGGCTCCGCCTTCTTTGTATGATGCCCCGCCCCCTGTAGTTAAGATTTTTCTCCCCCCTACCCCCCCGAGACCGCGAGAACCCCGAGGGTGGAAGATCCGGGGGAATGTCTCCACCCTGCCCTGGCCCGCTACGTCCATCTGTCCGTCTGTCCACTCTCGCCCCCTCCCACCATCTCCAATCCCCCCACTCTCCGGAGGGAGGGCGGGCAGGCGGGTGCGAGCGGGGGGTGTGCGCCTCTCTCTCGGCAGGGGGCGGGGGAGGCGGCCGCGCGGTGACGCGCGGGGCTGCTGCGGCTGCTCCGCCGGCGGATCATCACTCTCGGGCTGGGATGGACGCGGGGCGGGCGGGCCCTGGCGCGCGGAGCCAGGAGTCCGGGCCTCCCGGCTGCTGAGCATCCCTCGAAGCCTCCCCTCACCCCCGCCTTCCCTCCTAGGAGCCGCGCTGACCCCCCACCCCGGGGCTCTGGACTCGGCTCCCGCCCTCCTCTGACTCCCCGGACCTCCCCCTCCCGCCCGCCCTCGGGATCGACTAGATCCCTCCCCCTCCCCGAGGATTCCGGCTGGATCCCTGCCCCTGCACCGCGGATCCTGCGCTCCCGGGCCCCGGGCCCCTGGGGATTGCCGTGGACTCCTCCTCCAGCACCCGATCCTTAGGATCCTCCGCCTGGACCGCCTTCTGGTCCCCCGAAGCCGGCCCACGGAACCAGTGGATCCTCAGTCTAGTCCTGTCCCGTTGTCCCCTCCTTTCTCTATCGTCCCTACTGCGGGGTTCCCTGTTCTCGGGCTCCCCCTGATCCCATCCCCTAGCCCTCCTTTTCCCGGGGATCGACTGGATCCCGGCCCCGCCCCCCGGGGCTGGGGCGATCCCCCTCCCCCGCCGGGTGAGGCGCTGCGGGCGGGGGCTGGGCCTGCGGGGCCGCGGGGGCTCAGAGGCCGCCGCCCCCTCCCGAAGGCCGTTCGCCCCCCACTCGGAGCCCTGGATGGAGGCACCACGGCCCCAGGGCTGAGCCAGGTAGGACCTAAGCCGGGCCGGTGAAGGGGGCTGCGTGGCGGTCCACTGGGGTCTCCCTCTCCCCATCTCCCTCCCTGCGCCTGGTTTCCCTCAGCCTGCTCTGTCTGCGTGTCTCCGCCTAGGGATGCTCTCGCCGTGTCTCTGCGTCTTGGTCTCTTTGTCTCTGCCTCTCTCCAGTCCATGAATGATCCTTTGAATGGGCCCACAGACCCCGTGTGTTCCCATCTCCCCCTCCCCCTCCTTCTCCCCTTCCCGGCCAAGCCATTTTCACCACTGCAGGAAGGGGGGGCCTGCGGCCTGAGCCCCCGTCCCTCAACTCTCCCCGGCTGGGGGAGTCAGGCCTGGGCAGGAATGGAGAGAGAAGGCAGAGGGATGGGGAGAAGGAGGAGGGAGCAAGATGTGGCAGACAGAGATGGGGAGAGAAAATGGGGGAGACAGAGATGGGGAAAGACAGGAAAGAGAGACAGAAGGCTTGAGGGGGAAATTTGGGGAAGGTATTTGGAGGAGAGAGAAAGAAATGAGAAACACCAAGGAGAGAGATACAGAAGAGAAAGATGTAAAAAGACCGAGGGTGAGAGACTGAAGGCAAGACCTGGAGCAAGCTGGAAGAGGCCCAGGAAAGATGCTCCCAGGGAGCGCTAGGGAGAGGAGAGAGATGGGGGGGCCTCCAGTGGGAGGGAAGGAGGGAGCGGAGCTGGCTGGTGGGAGGAGGCCAGGGGCCCAGAGTACCTTCAGGAGGAGAGGGTGACTGAGGCAGATCTTGTTGTGGGGAGGGGGAGGGGGCAGCAAGGCCATGGTAACTGGCCCAGTCTGGCACAGGAAAAGGAGATCCTGGGAGAATCAGCCCCGAGCCACCTCCAGGTGATGGGGGAATAGGAGCCTTAGAGAAGCTGAAAGGCAGGGGGCATGACTGGGTGTGTGTGGTAAGGATTCCTGTGTCCTCATCTCTGGAATAAATTGACACCTGCAGAGAGCCACCCGCGGGCTGGCGCCTGGCTCTGAAAACCCCGCGTCAGCAAAGAGCTCTGGCGGCTGGTGGGGGGACGGGGTGGGGGGGGCTTGCCGAAATGACCTGGATGTCTGCCCCTCCGGTCTGATCTTTACCCTTGGCTGGCCCCTGCTGCCCTGAGCACCCAGGCATCAGAGCAGCAACTGTGGGGGGGCGGGCAAGGGGAAGGGTAAGTGAATGAATGGGTTGGGATGGGAAGAGAAGAAAGCTAAGGGTTGCCCCCAGGACATGGGTCACAATGGCTTGCAAAGACGAAGAGGTGGTGGGGTCCAAGGTTGCTTGAAATTGCTGGAGGGGGCAGTCAGTAGGCTCCTGTGATGTCTTCTGGAGCCCACCTCAGCACCCCCTCTCCCCAGCCAGAGGCCTGGTCACTAATGCTAGGCTCTGATTGGCCAACAGGCAGGGCTTTTAGCGTTCTTAGTGCCCCCAATCTCCCCTTCCTCTCAACATATGTACTTCTTCCTCTATGCTAAGGTTGGGGGGAACTCTTGCATTCTGACTCATGCCTCTGCCCTCCCCTTCACGCCCTGAATGGACCCCCAAACCAAGCCAGCCCCTTCCCGTCTTCCTCCAGACCCCCCCTCCAGGGTTAAAGCTGCAGCCCGTTGCCGAGGTAACATTGCGGGGCAGCATCCCGTCACCCGGCAACCGGCTGCAGGATCACGCATCTGTCCCTGGATTTGCCCCTCCAGCGTCCCCTCCCTACTCTAACCCCAGTCTCAAGGTACCCCAACTTCTGAGGGAGGAAATGGAGAGAGTCTGGGGAGAGAGGGATCCTGGGCAGCACAAATCCTTAACGAATGGTGTGTTGAAATGGGGATAAGGTGCTGGGTTTGTGCAGTCCCAAGAAAGGCCTGAGTCTGGCCTGGGGTGGGGGTTCAGCACCATGAAATTACAGCTCAGGAGTAATTAACACGTATAAACAAACCTGCTACTTCCTGCTAATTAATGACTTGGTATTTTTTTTTTTTTCTCTTCCTTGTCTATCTCATTCCCTCCCAGGGAGGTGGGATCTGGGACTCCTGAGTCCCTGAGGAGAGCCTGCCTGGGAGGGATACATCAGCTGGAAGGGTGCATGCTGGGTCTGGGGAGCTGACCCGTCTCTCCTCTGGCTGGGCCCTGGACTTGAACCACATCTGGGCCCCACCCCCAGCCTAGGCACCTGCTGAGGGGAGAAGGGCTGCTGGGTGGGAGTGGGGAGGTGTCAGGGGGCCTGTGGGTGGGAGAAGGGGGCAACTTGGTCTGAATTCCAGGTCACTAACCACTTCTCTCTTCTGTTTCCCCGTTCCTTTCTGTCTGCCCCCTCCAATTTCCCTTCCCCTCGGCCACCTCTGTATTTTTCTGTCTGTCTGTCTGTCTGTCTCCTGCCACCCTGCCCTTCTCGCTCCACCTCCCGCAGGTCGGGCCTGCCTTCACCTTCTCCCACCTCCTTCCCCTTCCCCACCCCGTGCCCCCTCCATGGAGAGGAACAGACCCCTTCTCTGTCCAGTCTAACCCAGGTCCCTCCCCACCCCCCTCCTCCCTCCTTTCCCCCACCCCCTCCTCCCTCCTGGGGCGAGGGGGGCCTCCCTCCCTCTCCCCCCCCTTCTCTCTCTCTCCGAGGGGGGGGGTCCCGGGGAGGGAGGGGGGGTCCCCCGATCAGCATGTGGCTCCTGGCGCTGTGTCTGGTGGGGCTGGCGGGGGCTCAACGGGGGGGAGGGGGTCCCGGCGGCGGCGGCGCCCCGGGCGGCCCCGGCCTGGGCCTCGGCAGCCTCGGGGAGGAGCGCTTCCCGGTGGTGAACACGGCCTACGGGCGAGTGCGCGGTGTGCGGCGCGAGCTCAACAACGAGATCCTGGGCCCCGTCGTGCAGTTCTTGGGCGTGCCCTACGCCACGCCGCCCCTGGGCGCCCGCCGCTTCCAGCCGCCTGAGGCGCCCGCCTCGTGGCCCGGCGTGCGCAACGCCACCACCCTGCCGCCCGCCTGCCCGCAGAACCTGCACGGGGCGCTGCCCGCCATCATGCTGCCTGTGTGGTTCACCGACAACTTGGAGGCGGCTGCCACCTACGTGCAGAACCAGAGCGAGGACTGCCTGTACCTCAACCTCTACGTGCCCACCGAGGACGGTAAGGGCGCGGGCACAAAGCCGGGCACCCCGTGGACACAGCCCACAAACGCACATGCAGACCCTCAGGCACTGGCACCGCTCTCGGGCTCAGAGCTGGGCCTTTGTGGGGACAGTGAGGGACGGAGTGTCCCTGCAGCCTCAACGTGCCCCCTGAGGATTGTAAGGGTGCCTCCAGGCAGTCCCAGGCACACACCCTGCGGACAGCTGCCCCATAAGTTCTTTGTGCCCACAGGGGGTCATGGTAGGGATAGCAGGCACTGGTCTAGGCTCACCCACTCTCTCCCCAAAGAGGCACAGTCTGCCAGCTAATCTCAACCTGGACATGGAGGGGGAATCAGGTGATCCACCCTCTGCTCAGACACCCACTCCAACCTTGCCCCACCTCCCGCTGCCACACCTGAGCTTGTTCCTGGCAGAATACCCAGGTTAGCTACATCTGCACTTCAGGACGACGCAGGCTCTCCCTCTCCCCCTGGCCGGCGAGGGCTGCCTTCCACCTTATCACATCATGTCCAGAGCCCCTTGCCTGAGCTGAGCGCCTTGGCAGTGGTACCGATGCCCTTCTCTTCTCCCTTGACCCCTGTACTCCCCTGAAGGATCAGGGAAGCTCCTTGTCGAGGGCCCCTCCACTCACAGCACAGCCCACCGATCTTCCCTGGGGCTCTCGAACTTCGGTTCTTAATGAACTCTTGTTCACTACAGGACTGCTCATAGCCCCTGGCACACTCCCTCTGTGCAGTTCTCCGCCCTCCATGCTCAGCACTCCAAGACTAATCAGAACACCTTCCAGATTCTGAACAGGGTGCAATAGGTGGATTCCAGCCATCACAGCAGACCAGCTTCACAAACACCGCCCCGCCCCCCTGCCCCATGGCTCTTCTGACACCCATCTCACCGCTCCAAAACATGGCAGCATCTGCATAGAGACCATCCGCTGCCACCACGCTTCCCACAGGCCATGTTTCCAGCAACCTTACACATAGGCCTGGTACCCAAGAGCCCCTAATGTACCCTGTACACACCCAGCACCTCCACGGCATGTGCTCAAGTCCCGAAACAGACTGCAGATCCCAGCTACTCCACACTTAAATCATCACCCAACCAACTTATACACTGACCTTGTGCTCCAGCACCCCACAGTCACAATTCCCAATACTTTCCTATCACACACACCCCCAGCACATCTCTGAAACTGTGTACCGTGTCACCCACACACACCCGTGCTCCCCAGCATCCCTGGATACAGATCATGTGCCTTAAGAACATCCACATGTACACCTTACACCCCAGTAACCCTGCACGGCTGGGCTATGTGTTCAGCAGGCCCCTCACACCATAGTCCCCAACACCCCCAACACTCCTCAGTCATTGTTTACCCCACTCCCACCTAGGGATCATCTGCACCCGACCTCAGGTGGTGAAAACACATCCGGCAACCTTGCACCCTACTCACTGAACAAGTACTCCAACACCATGCCCCCTGCACCCAGAATCCGCTCCTGCCAAGCACGGAACATCTCATGCACCTCCACCCACCCCTGTCTGTCCCAATACCTCCCAAATGGACCATTCACCCTGTATCCCCCATCCTAGCCATACCCATCTCCGTATAAACCACGCCTCCCAACAACCCATACGCACAATGCACAGAGTGTCATCTACTCTAATCCTATTCGAATTTGAAGCACCCTAGTTCCCCATAAGCCATTTATCCCAGTACATGCCCCATCTGCCCCCCAGTACAACACCCTCCACAGGAGAGCCGTGCATGCCACACTCCTCTGCCATCCCAGCGCCTGCCCCATTGTGAGTCCTTCACCTCAGCACCTCCACGCGGGCTGCCCATCCCAGCACTCCCCACTCTCACACAGGCTCTGCACACCCCAGAGCCCCCTCATGGGTGCTGTCTCGTCACCCCCCATGTGAAACATCCACCCTGAACTTGCCACCAATGGACTGTCCACCCCAACACCTCTACACAGTTGTCCGCCCCTGCCCCCACACCACCCTTGCCCACACCTTCTGTATTTTTAGCCACTGCTTATTGCAGACCTGCTTGGGGCCTGACACATTCAGGTGATCTCACCGAATCTTCACACCAGCTCTGGGAGGAAGAGGTTGACTCAGGCGCGCTCACACACGCGCTTCATAGACTCACGTGCACACATGCCCTGCTGACTTTGTCCCCACCCCATCCTCTCACAAAGAAGAGGTCCTGTTCCCAACGGGTCCCCATGGGGCAATCACTGCCACTTAGGAGACGCCTTCCAGAGCTTGCCTTGGCCTTGACCCATCCTTGGCTTTGACCCATGTGCCAGTCCCTGTGTCACTGAGGAAAAACCAATCGGCCTTGGGGAACCCCCAGGCCTCTGGGCTCCAGCTGGCCCCTGATCAACCCCGTAATCTGGAAGAAGCCCTGACACTGGGTGAACCTGGTGCTTCCGGTACCTGCTGGCACCTGTGTGCCAGGCTGGCTCAGGGCACTGTGTTTCTCGTTCCCTGTTTGTGGACTGAACCATCCACTCGGCCGTTGGGGAAGGGGGTGCTTTTTGGCAGTGGAGCAGGGGCAGGGGAGGCGGTGGCTGGCGGCCCTGGTGGGAAATTCACCATTTTGCGGGGAGGAGAGGAAGCCTGGGTAAGGGACAAGGTTGTGGGGAGTGCGGAGGGTTGAGCTGGAGCGGAGGGCAAGACCTGATGACCCCCTTCCCTGCTTTGCCCACACTGGGGAACTGGGGTGAGAAGCCAGGCCTGTGAGTGCGGATAGATGAGAAGTGCTGGTGGTGAGGCTGGGTAGCGGGCAGGCAGCCCCAGCTGACCTTCCCATAGCCCCCCAGCGGGGAGCGGAAGGCTTCTGGGGCTGAGCTGTGGGGCAGGCTGCCCCCCGAACCCTGTCCCGCCCACTGCCCTGCAGAGTCGTCCAGAGGAAAGCAGAGTGTTTTCTGCTGCAGTCTCTCCTCCCTACAGCCTTGTGGGGGCAGGCAGGTGCTTCGCTGGCCCTGAAGGGGGCCTTCTGAGAGGTGGCCTGGGTGGCAAGCTGGCCTTGGTCTCCCAGGGGCTCTGGGTGGGCTTCCTCTCCCCTCCCACCCCACCTCTAACACTGTTTCATTTCCAGCAATTAGCAAACACATCGACAAGCCAAAACCTTTCCAGCCAAGTGGATATGTCTTAAGACAGGCCTCAGCCCACTCAGGCACCCCACCCCCCCAAAACCAGCCTTTTCTTTGGGGCATGACTTTTTCCGGGGAGGGGAACAAAATTGGGTTGTAGAAACGTTTTTCTCTTTTCTTGGTTTCTTTTTCTTGCAAACAAATTTTGCTTTTTTTGGCTTATTTTTTCTGCCTCCCCCACCCTCCCCTTTTCTGCTTTCTCTCCTCCCCTCCCCATCCACCACCTCCCCCCGACCCCGATCTTTCCCCACAAAATTGTCCTTTTTTCTCTGTTTTGTGTTCCCGGTCTTAGGTCCGCTCACAAAAAAACGTGACGAGGCGACGCTCAATCCGCCAGACACAGGTAGATTTAAAAATCCCGCTGCTGCATGTGGTTGCTTATAAGAGGAAGCTCATGGCCCTGCCCCTCACTAAATGTCCCCATAGCCCTCAAGGCCCCTCAGTCGTTCTCCCAACTAAAATGAAAAAGAAAAGAAAAGAAAAATTTTTAATAATTGGAAAAAAGAATTATGAAAACTTCAAACGAAATTTGAACAATGTTGGACCCACTAGAAAACCTGCCAGAAAAGCTAAACATGGTGAAAATAAGCTGAAAAACAAAAAGAAATTGGAATGTCAGAGAAAAAAAAATTCAAAAGATTTGGATAAAATGTTAGAATTTGAAAGAAATCTGGACGGTTCTGAAACTTGTGAAATGTAACATTTGAAAAAAACAATTTGAAATTGGAGCAAAACAACAGTTCAAAAAAAATTTAAAAGTTGGCAAATTGATGACACCAGTGAAACATCAGAAGCCTGTTGCAATTTCCAAAAGCCTGTCAGACACAGAAAACGCAAACATTTGAAGTGAATGAAAGAATTTGACAATTTTTGAAAGCAGGGCCCAATGTCTTGAAGTTTCACCACAAAATTTTGAAAAAAAAAATGCAAAGAATTTTTTTCTTTTTTTCTTTTTTTCCAAAATGGATCTTTTTGTTTTTTCTTTTCTTGTTGAATCTGCCCCGAGAGCTTCTTGCTTTTTGGTTGTTTTTTTTTTTTTCTTTCTTTCTTTCTTCTTTCTTGATCCTGTTTTTGTTGTTGGTTTTGAATTCTTGTTGCCCCAGCCCCTCTTCCTGCTCCTTCCCTTTCTGACCCCTCCTCCCCCCACACTGGGAGAGGGGTGGGGTGAGGATGGGAGAACTGAGGACAATTAGGACAGGACCTTGGAGGGAAGGAGATTCCAGCCTGAAACTGTTGGGAGGTCACTGGAGGTTCAGGAGCAAAGGAGAGGACGGGATTTGGGGAGAACACAGCAAGGGTGCTGCCCACCTGGGAGCTCTGGTGGAAGCAGTCAGGAGCATGGGGGCTGCAGAGGGGGTCTTAGGGATGGGAGTCAGGAAGCTGACTGTGAGGTCAAGGAGAATGTCTTAGTGACCTGCAGGTTGACCTTCTGGCAGGAGGCATGTTTCTAGCAGGATGAGGGAGGTGGGCAGAGGTGCTGGGACCAGCTGTGGAAGCCCAGGCCTGGCTTTGGTTTGCTGAGTGTCCAGGCTAGCAGGGAGGGCCAGTGTCAAGAAAGAGGAGGACCTGTGGGCCAGGGGTGACCCCAGCCCTAGCACTATAGCTGAATCATGGGGAGCTGCAGGGGCAGGGGAGGGTACTGTAGCCTCGGGGACCCTGGCAAGCACTCTCAGACTCCTACCTCCTCTGGAATGAGTCACCCTTCAGTCCAATCTGGAGCGACCCAAGGACCTGATCACATGTGGCAGGGATCAGGGGATCCTCTGGGGGTATGGCGGGAAGGAGTCCAGTGCAGAACCCAGGGCTCAGGCCAGTTTGGGGGTATCCAAGACTAAGCTGCACCCTGGCTTCATTAAGCAGGCTCTTCCTCCTCCTGCCACAGTAATTAGGCTGGGGGTTGCCATGGTGACTGGGGAGGTGACCTAGAAAGGAATTAGGGCGGGGAGGAGACCAAGCCCCAGGGACCCTAGGCCCGGCACCCCTCACCCACCGACCAGGGACCCTAGGCCTGACACCCCTCACCCACCGACCAGGGTACCATGTGGAGTGGAGGCCCGAGGCCTGAGTTGGAGGAGATGCCAGGACCCTCCCAGCAGCTCCAGCTCCAGTGCTAGCCTCGAGAGCTTGCTCGTCACAGGGACAGGAAGGAGATGTGCTATGTGGGGGGGTGTTGGGGGTTCCCTGGATCCAGCAGATACCCTAAGGAGGGCCACTGCCCACCCCCAGCCTCTATGGGGTTTCTTGGAAGGTCTGCATTGGAGAAGTGCTGCGGGGAAGGCTGGCAGAGGGTGGGGAGGGACCGTCTGCCAGGGCTAGCTGGGGAGGGAGGAGGGGAATCCGGTCTTGCCCCCCAGGGATGGGAGTGACATGTCCCCTGAGCTCCAGGCCAGTCCTCAGCAGGCCTGGGAGCTGGGCGGTGCTGCTTCCGGTCTGACTGTGTCCTTGTCCCTGACCCCCTGGCCCACCTGCCCACCCCCTCCCCACACAGATATCCGTGACCCTGGGAAGAAGCCTGTGATGCTGTTTCTCCACGGCGGCTCCTACATGGAGGGCACCGGAAACATGTTCGATGGCTCAGTCCTGGCCGCCTACGGCAACGTCATTGTAGCCACGCTCAACTACCGTCTTGGGGTGCTCGGTGAGGGTGGGCAGCCAACTCTGGGGATCGGGGGAGTCTGGGAGGTGTGCCTGGTGGGCAGGGTTCGTCCACATCCAGTAGAATGGCTTCTGGGCTGGACTGAGCTGCCCAGAAAGAGGGCAGGGGCGCTGTGACACCTCCAGGGAGCCCTCTTCTTCTCTACTCCCAGGTTTTCTCAGCACCGGGGACCAGGCTGCAAAAGGCAACTATGGGCTCCTGGACCAGATCCAGGCCCTGCGCTGGCTCAGTGAAAACATCGCCCACTTTGGGGGTGACCCCGAGCGTATCACCATCTTTGGGTCTGGGGCAGGGGCCTCCTGCGTCAACCTTCTGATCCTCTCCCACCATTCAGAAGGTACCAGCAGAGTCCCAGCCTGTCCCACCCTTCCTGACCCTGCCAGCTTCCCCTTCTCCTTCAGGCTAGTCCTCACAACCTAGCCTGAGGTCTGCCTGTCCCACCAGGGCTGTTCCAGAAGGCCATCGCCCAGAGTGGCACCGCCATTTCCAGCTGGTCTGTCAACTACCAGCCGCTCAAGTACACGCGGCTGCTGGCAGCCAAGGTGGGCTGTGACCGAGAGGACAGCGCTGAAGCTGTGGAGTGTCTGCGCCGGAAGCCCTCCCGGGAGCTGGTGGACCAGGACGTGCAGCCTGCCCGGTATGGGATGGGAGAGGGCTGGGTCCAGGCCTTCACTCTCCTTGCTGGTTCCAAGGAGGCTGAGGTGAGAGGTGCCTGTGTGCATCCCATTTGGCAAGGAGAAATGGGCTTCAGGCCCCCGTAGGTGGCCTCCTCTCTCAAGCCTTCCTTCAGTGGAGGTGCTCAGACAGAGCAGGTGAGCACAGGGTGCCGTGAGGTGCTTTGGGAAGACTTCTGGAGAGGCCAGATCCCCCAAAGGACCCACTGGAGGATTTCAAGTAGGGAAGAAGGGTCTTGCAGGTAGAGGGAAGCATCTGTGTGTGGGCTTAGCAGGCCAAGGGCCGAGAGGAGGCCAGTGAGCAGGTGGTGAGACCCTGACCG
Organism: Piliocolobus tephrosceles; assembly: GCF_002776525.5. Classification (NCBI taxonomy): domain Eukaryota; kingdom Metazoa; phylum Chordata; class Mammalia; order Primates; family Cercopithecidae; genus Piliocolobus; species Piliocolobus tephrosceles. The sequence continues at coordinate 7,205,723 of NC_045449.1, forward strand.
CTTCTCCCCAGCTACCATATCGCCTTTGGGCCCGTGGTGGACGGCGACGTGGTCCCCGATGACCCTGAGATCCTCATGCAGCAGGGAGAATTCCTCAACTATGACATGCTCATCGGTGTCAACCAGGGAGAGGGCCTCAAGTTCGTGGAGGACTCTGCAGAGAGCGAGGACGGGGTGTCTGCCAGCGCCTTCGACTTCACTGTCTCCAACTTTGTGGACAACCTGTATGGCTACCCGGAAGGCAAGGATGTGCTTCGGGAGACCATCAAGTTTATGTACACAGACTGGGCCGACCGGGACAATGGCGAAATGCGCCGCAAAACCCTGCTGGCGCTCTTTACTGACCACCAATGGGTGGCACCAGCTGTGGCCACCGCCAAGCTGCACGCCGACTACCAGTCTCCTGTCTACTTTTACACCTTCTACCACCACTGCCAGGCGGAGGGCCGGCCTGAGTGGGCAGATGCGGCTCACGGGGATGAACTGCCCTATGTCTTTGGCGTGCCCATGGTGGGTGCCACTGACCTCTTCCCCTGCAACTTCTCCAAGAATGACGTCATGCTCAGTGCCGTGGTCATGACCTACTGGACCAACTTCGCCAAGACTGGGTGAGGGCCAGAGGGGCTGGGTGGGGCTGGGTGGGGCTGGGCGGGCCCTCCTTCCTTCACATGGCCGCCATTCCTCTGTGAAGGCACTCACTCTGGCCTGCTCTCTTGCTCGAGTGAAAGCAACCCAGACACCTCTGTGCCAGGCACTGAGTTGAGTGTTGGAGACTCAGCAGTATCAGACAGAGAGGCCCCTGTCCTTTCTGGGGAGTAGGGGGCCCATTCGGTGGTTTTGGCTTGGTGTCCGTCTCTCCCTCCTCCTCGCCTGATCCCCCCTGCCCAACTCCCCTAGGGCTCTGCACCTCTGGCTGACTGCTCAGGTGTGTGTGTCTGAGTGTGTGCAAGAGTTTGTGTCTGTCTCTTAACTTCTGTCTCTGTCTCTCTCTGGAAATCCACCGACAGCTCTTCCCCCTTCCCTCTGCTGCTCTCTTACGTCTGTTTACTTTTCGCTGTCTCCGGCTGCCGGCTGATTTCAGCCTCGCTGTGTCTCTGTCTCTGGCTGTCCCTCCCATGTCTTTGACCCTATCTCTGTTTCATTCAGGCTCAGCTTCTGCTTCTCCGGGACTAGCTCTGTGTCTGTCCCTGCCCCTCTGCCCGCATTTCTGGCTGTCTCTGGCAGTCTGTCTCCATCCCTATTTGTCTCTCTGGCGTCGTCTCCTGCAGTTTCTCTGTCTCTTCATCTCCATCTACGTCTCTCTGCCTCTGTGACTTTTTCTCTGGCTTTCTTGCCGTCCCCCTGTCTCTCTGCATCTCTGTCTGGCTCCCTTCCCACTGCCACTCACCCTCCCTCAGAGCCTTGCCCTCACTCCTCCTTTCCCTGCCCTCCTGTGCCCACAGGGACCCCAACCAGCCAGTGCCGCAGGACACCAAGTTCATTCACACTAAGCCCAATCGCTTCGAGGAGGTGGTATGGAGCAAATTCAACAGCAAGGAGAAGCAGTATCTGCACATAGGCCTGAAGCCACGTGTACGTGACAACTACCGCGCCAACAAGGTGGCCTTCTGGCTGGAGCTCGTGCCCCACCTGCACAACCTGCACACGGAGCTCTTCACCACCACCACGCGCCTGCCTCCCTACGCCACGCGCTGGCCACCTCGTCCCCCGGCCGGCGCCCCGGGCACACGTCGGCCCCCACCGCCCGCCACCCTGCCTCCCGAGCCTGAACCCGAGCCCGGCCCCAGGGCCTACGACCGCTTCCCCGGGGACTCGCGGGACTACTCCACGGAGCTGAGCGTCACTGTGGCCGTGGGTGCCTCCCTCCTCTTCCTCAACATCCTGGCCTTTGCTGCCCTCTACTACAAGCGGGACCGGCGGCAGGAGCTGCGGTGCAGGCGGCTTAGCCCACCTGGCGGCTCGGGCTCTGGCGTGCCCGGTGGGGGCCCCCTGCTCCCCGCTGCGGGCCGTGAGCTGCCACCAGAGGAGGAGCTGGTGTCACTGCAGCTGAAGCGGGGTGGTGGCGTCGGGGCGGACCCTGCAGAGGCCCTGCGCCCTGCCTGCCCGCCCGACTACACCCTGGCCCTGCGCCGGGCACCGGACGATGTGCCTCTCTTGGCCCCTGGGGCCCTGACCCTGCTGCCCAGTGGCCTGGGGCCACCGCCACCCCCACCACCTCCCTCCCTTCATCCCTTTGGGCCCTTCCCCCCACCCCCTCCCACTGCTACCAGCCACAACAACACGCTACCCCACCCCCACTCCACCACTCGGGTATAGGGGGCGGCGTGGGGAGGCCCTCCTCCCCGGCCCTCCCTGGCCCGGCCACTCCGAAGGCAGGGAGGAGGACTTGGCAACTGGCTTTTCTCCTGTGGAGTCGTCACACGCCATCCAGCAGCACTAAGGTGGACATGGGATTCCTCCCTGGGGTGCGTGTCTTTCCCACGCAGAGAAGCCCAGTCTCTTCTCTGGACCTGGGCCTTTGAACAACTGGGGGTCGTTTTCTCCCCTCCATTGGGACACCCGTCTTCGGTGTGTGGAATGTGGTATTTTCCCGCGTGGAGGTGTGCTTTCTCACAACGGGGTGTGTTTTCCCATGTGCAGGGTGAGGTTTTTTTTGCCGCCCTGGACACATGTTGGCCCCCTCAAAGAATTTCTGTGGGGATTTGTACCCCAGAATCCTGTTCCCTCATCCCCTCTCCCACCTCCTCCCCTCTCCCTCCCCCTGGAGACCCTGGAAGTGGTGTGTTCACAAACAGTGACCCTTGGCCACCCGACCACAGAGGATGGAGCCTGGGAAGCAGCGAGGAAATCACAGTCCCCTCGCCCCTGCCTCCCCTGCCCGCACCCCGGCGAAGCATGTTCCCCCCGCACCCGCCTTGGCACAAGTCAGATGAAGCACGTTCTGCCAGGGAGGCCCTCACCTTCCGGAGAGGACAGACACAGATTTCCTGCCGGGGGAGGGAGGAGTCCACGCATCCCGGTGCTGCCTGGAAGCTTATTTTCCCGTGGTCCAGGACGCATTTCTCTGAGTGGAAACATGTTCTTGCATGTGGATGTGTGTTTTCCCAGGCAGACAGCCCCTTTCTTCCCAGCACTTCCCTGCCTCCCCCAGGCCTCAGGCCCGGCACTCAGTTTCTCCTCACGTGGCAGGTGAGCACAGGCTTCTGGGTGGCAGGAGCTGAGGAGGGTGAACAAACCTGGAGGAGGCCCAGCCCTTGCTCCCGCGTTGGGGGTAGGGGGCGTGGCAACGTACCCACCGCAGAGGCCATGCGTGTTTGACCAAAGCCCTCGCTGGGGTCCGAGGACAGCCTTTTCCTCAGGCCTCAGAGCGTTGCTCATCCGTGCCAAACTGTGTAGGTGGGTTTGAGCGGAAGGACCCCCAAAATGTGCCACGAATTTCCCAGTCCCAGGCAGGGTAGGGGAAACTAAGGGCAAGCAGGATACAGGGTGAGGGATGTGGCAGGTGAGGGGGCTCCCGCCTGTGCCCCTTCTCCTCATCATGTCTCCCCTGCCCTGCCTCAGTTCCCCGTTCCCCTTCATCTCCGTCACTGTCTTTGAAGCTGTCCCCATCTCAGTGTCAGACCATCCCTCTCCTCAGCTGACCACCCTTCTCTGACCCGCGCCCCCTCCTTGGCTGAAAGAAAGGAGTCTTGAAGGGCGGAGGGGAGGCAGCAGGGAGAAAGGTCTCGCCGGACAGGTTGGGGAGAATGAGGTCAGTGGTGCTGAGGAACAGATGGAGGGGGCAGTGGGGATGGGGCTTGGGCAGACACCGGCAGGAAGAATTTGAAATGTGTGAGGTGACTCCCCAGAGGGCCTCTGGGAAAAGAATGATGTCTGGAAGGGCATAAGGGACACAGTAGACGAGGGGAGAGTCCTCATCTGCTGGCATTTTGTGGGGTGTTAGTGCCAAACTTGAATAGGGGCTGGGGTGCTGTCTTCCACTGACACCCAAATCCAGAATCCCTGGTCTTGAGTCCCCAGAACTTTGCCTCCTGACTATCCCTTCTCCTCCTACCTCCATCCATGGAAAATTAGTTCTTTTCGGATCCTTTCCCCTGCCTGGTCTAGCTCCTCTCCAAACAGCCATGCCCTCAAATGCTAGAGACCTGGGCCCTGAACCCTGTAGACAGATGCCCCCCAAACTGGGGCATGGGAGGGGGGCTGGGGGACCCCATGATTCAGCCACGGACTCCAATGCCCAGCTCCTCTCCCCAAAACAGTCCCGACAATCCCTTATCCCTACCCCAACCCTTTGCGGCTCTGTACACATTTTTAAACCTGGCAAAAGATGAAGAGAATATTGTAAATATAAAAGTTTAACTGTTGGTTGTGCCTGCTCTGTTGTGGGGAGGGCGGTCTCTGAAGAAACAAGCCCTGGGGAAGTGACAAGGGAGGAGGGGTCCTGACCCCCAGCCCTTCTTTTCAGTGACCAGCTCTGAGGTCTGAGAGGAAGGGGGAGTGGGTGCTGGGGTCTGGTTGCCACAGTAATGTGTCTGGCAAATGAACGTCAGGACTCGTGTCTATGCCGAGACTGGAGCCTGGGGTCGTTCTATAATGGAAGGACAAGGGCTGATGGGGGCAGATGTCAAACAGGCCGGAGGCCCAGTGGGCTGGTGTAGGCAGCTAACTCAGCAGAGGCATGTGAGGTGAGAGGCGTGTTCTCTGCCAAGGCCTGGGCTCAGGCAAGAGAGTCAGCCACAGGTCCAGGACTCAGGGTAGTCCCTTGGCACACTGTAAGGGAGTGGCCTGGCACCATTGTGACCCGTTCACTCCCAAGACCCTCAGGGACAGGCAGGCAGGCAGTGGACACTGTGGGCACGGTGGGCTGGGGGCGTAAGGGCCCTGGTGGTCCTAGGGACCCCATGGCCATGGCTGAGCGGCCGAGGCCCGAGTGGGCCTCGTATCACAACTGCCACACCAACAGCTGCCAGGACCTGGGCAACTCTGTCCTGTTGCTGCTGGGCCTCATCATCTGCATTAACATTAGCATCAATATAGTGACCCTGGTCAGGGTGGGGCCGGGTGGGAGGGAGCTGGTGGGATGGTGGGGGCAGGCCTGCCGGCCAGAGCCTGCCTGGGATCACTGTGTCTTCCCCCACCTAGCTCTGGAGCCGATTCCGTGGCATCTTATACCAAGTGTTCCATGATACCATTTGTGAGAAAGGTAAGCAGGCGTGGGGACTGGGGCACAGGAGGGGCAGAAATCAGGCGCTCTAGCCTCAGCCCTAAATTAGCCCCTTCCCTTCTTGCTCACCCCTCTCGGACACCATAGCTGTGCGGCTGCCCTCCCTGGGCCGTGCCTCTCCATGCCTGTAGGAGCTGGCCTCCCCACTAGTCTCACCTCTCCCCATCCACAGAAGCTCCTAAGTCATCCTCACTCGGAAAGCAGACCCAGCCCTCTAAGAAGCAGAGTTCCCCTGCAGTCCACCTTCGGTGCACCATGGACCCTGTGAAGATGACTGTGACCCCGCCCCCAGCTCGCCGCCATCGCGGTCGAGGCTCTCCCACACACTGTGCTCACTGCCCAGTAGCTTGGGCTCCTGACACCGATGACGAGAAGCCCTATCAGTACCCAGCCATCTGCTCCTACCACTGGGATGGCCCTAAGGACTGGGAAGGCTTCCAACGCACTCAGGGGACCTGGGTTCCCTGGACTCAGGACCCCCCGGAGCCCCCTCCCCAGACCATCCGCTTCCAGCCTACCATAGAGGAAAGGCCCCTCAAAACAGACATGCGGTCCGAGCTGGGCCTAAGGGCCTATGTGTATTCTGTGAACCCCCCACCTCCCAGCCCTGAGGCTCCTAGCCACAAGAACAGTGGGGAGGGGGCGGTGCCAGAGGCAGAGGCGGCTCAGTACCAGCCTGTCCCAGCTCCCATCCTGGGCCCAGCAGTCGTCCCTGAATTTTCCCGGCGCCACTCCTCAGGCCGAATAGTGTATGATGCCCGGGACGTGAGGCGGCGGCTACGGGAACTGACCCGGGAGGTGGAGGCCCTGTCCCGCTGCTACCCTCTGGCCTCTGGATCCAGCACTGCCGAGGGGACAAGCAAGAATTGGGTGTACCGTTCCCTGACTGGGAGGTGACTGGAAAAAAATAAAAAGGAGAGAGGAGGTGATCTGTGGTGGTGTTGGGGTGCCAGGGCCCACACAGCACCTAGAAGCTGTGGCTGTGAAGAGAATGCTGTCCCTGGCCACAGGGCCCTGAGCCCTGAGGACCCTCATCAACCTTTTGCCCCAAAGGCCTGTCCCTGTCCTCAGCCTTTCCCAGGCCCTCTGGGTTCCAAGGCTCTCACCTGCCTCTACCTTGTTTTCTTTCCTTTTCTTTTTTTTTTTTTTTTTTTTGAGACAGGGTCTTGCTCTGTTGCCCAGGCTGGATTGCAGTGGTGCAATCACAGCTCACTGCAGTCCCAACTGCCTCCCACCTCAGCCTCCTGAGTAGCTAGGACTACAGGCACGGGCCACTAGTTGTTTGTATTTGTTGTTTTTTGTTTGGTTGGTTTGTGTGTGTGTGTGGTTGTTTTTGTTTTTAAGATAGAGTCCTATTCTTGTCACCCAGGCTGGACTACAATGACATAATCTTGGCTCACTGCAACCTCTGCCTCCCAGGTTCAACCAATTCTCCTGCCTTCAGCCTCCCAAGTAGCTAGGAATACAGGTGTGAACCACCACGCCCGGTTAATTTTTGTATCTTTAGTGCAGATGGCGTTTCGCCATGTGTTGGCCAGGCTGGTCTTGAACTCCTGACCTCAGGTGATCCGCCTTCCTCGGCCTCCCAAAGCGCTGGGATAACAGGTGTAGGCCACCCCTCCTTGGCCGCGCCACTAGTTTTTGTAGAGATTGGGTTTCACTACTTTGCTAGGCTGGTCTCAAACTCGTGGGCTCAATCGATCCGCCTACCTCAACCTCTGAAAGTGCTGGGATTACAGGCGTGAACCACTGTGCCAGGCCTGTTTCCTACCCCTCTTCTGAGACAGGGTCTTGATCTGTCACCCAGGCTGTGGTGCAATCATGGCTCACTGGAGACTCAACCTCCTGAGTTCAAGCAATCTTCCTGCCTCAGCCTCCTGAGTAGCTGGGACAACAGGCACCACCATGCCCCATTAACACCTTGTTTTCTTGGCCGGGCGCGGTGGCTCAAGCCTGTAATCCCAGCACTTTGGGAGGCCGAGACGGGCAGATCACGAGGTCAGGAGATCGAGACCATCCTGGCTAACACGGTGAAACCTCATCTCTACTAAAAAAAATACAAAAACACTAGCTTGGTGAGGTGGCGGGGCCTGTAGTCCCAGCTACTCGGGAGGCTGAGGCAGGAGAATGGCCGGAGCCTGGGAGGCGGAGCTTGCAGTGAGCCGAGATCCAGCCACTGCACTCCAGCCCGGGCGACAGAGCGAGACTCCGTCTCAAAAAAAAAACAAAAAAAACCTTGTTTTCTTTAGTGCACGGAGAAGCCCCTAAATTCTACCCCAAGTCCTGTAGTGCAGTCCTGCACTACAGGAGAGATCTCCATCTCCATGGCCCTAGCTCCTTAGAAGGCTGGTGCCTGCCAGAGCCCAGGGTTAGGCTGCAGCCACAGGTGAGGCCTGGTTCCCACGTAAGCCCTATTTATTTAGGGAGGGATGGCTGAGAGGGCATCTAGTCCCTCATAGTTCCCCATTCACACTGAAGATCCTGTACCCTTAAGAAGGACTGGAGCAGAGGATGAAATATTGGGAGGCCCCTTGGCTGGGCACGGTGGCTAACGCCTGTAATCCCAGCACTTTGGGAAGCTGAGGCAGGTGGATCATGAGGTCTGGAGATCAAGACCATCCTGGCTAACACAGTGAAACCCCGTCTCTACTAAAGAATACAAAAAAAAAAAAATTAGCCGGGCACAGTGGCAGGCGCCTGTAGTCCCAGCTACTAGGGAGGCTGAGGCAAGAGAATGGCGTGAACCTGGGAGGTGGAGCTTGCAGTGAGCCGAGATGGCACCATTGCACTGCAACCTGAGTGACAGAGCAAGACTCCATCTCAAAAAAAAAGAAAGAAGTATTGGGGACCCCCTCAAGAGGTACCTCACTGTAACATCACAGCCCTCTGTGACCTCACTCCTTTGATTAACTCACTATGTCACCAGTGAGGAGACTAAGTTCAAAGAAGCTAAGTGTCTTGCGCATGGTTACACAGACACTGAGGATCAAGCTCATGGCCTCAGATGCTCCATCCCATTGCTGCAGAGCCAGCGTGACCCACCAGAATCTCCCACTTTCCCCAGTTCGCCGTGTGAACTCAGAAACTCAAACTCAGGCCCTGCCCTTCTCCTAGACAACTGGGATCACAAGCACATGCACACACACACCACTTGGGAACAAGCAGCCAGGTGCATGAGCCCAGACTGAGGGAACTGGACTTCACCTTCCACTCTAGACAGATTCCTGGAATGTGAGCAGATGGACCGTTTGCAAATGGCCCTGCTTCTCTCATTCAACTAATGTTACTGATCATTTTCAATGGATTGCATTCAGTGGATATATATTGAACATCTACTATGTGTTTGGAGGCTGGGTGGGAAATGCTCACTGGCCTTTGTTTCTGCTGAGTGGTTCACTGTGTAAACAAATGGCTTGCAGTCTCCAGGGTGCCACAGACCCCAGTGATGCACCTGTTTTAAGTCAAACACTCTTTTTGGCATATTAACAATTACATCTGTTTTGTACTTTGTTTATTGCATGTGTTTTTTGTTGTTGTTGTTGGGTTGTTTGTTTGTTTGTTTTGAGACTGTTAAGCTCTGTCACCCAGGCTGGGGTGCAATGGCACAATCTCGGCTCACTGCAACTTCCACCTCCCAGGTTCAAGTGATTCTCCTGACTCAGCCTCCCAAGTAGCGGGATTATAGGCACCCGTCACCATGCCCAGCTAATTTTTGTATTTTTAGTAGAGGTTTCTTCATGTTGGCCAGGCTGGTCTCCAACTCCTGACCTCAGGTGATCCACCTGCCTGGGATTACAGGCCTGAGCCACTGCGCCCGGCGGGTTTTCCCTCTCTCTCTTTCTTTCT
>NC_045449.1:7214892-7218923 GCF_002776525.5 Piliocolobus tephrosceles
TTTCTTTCTTTCTTTCTTTCTTTCTTTCTTTCTTTCTTTCTTTCTCTTTCTTTCTTTCTCTTTCTTTCTTTCTTTCTTTCTTTTTTTCTTTCTCTTTCTTTCTTTCGGGAGACAGAGTCTTGATGTGTCACCCAGGCTGGAGTGCAATGGCGAGATCTCAGTTTGCTGCAGCCTCCACCTCCTGGGTTCACGTGATTCTCCTGCCTCAGCCTCCCGAGTAGCTGGGACTACAGACATGCACCACCACGCCCAGCTAATTTTTGTGTTTTTAATAGAGATGGGGTTTCACTGCGTTGGCCAGTTTGGAACTCCTGACCTCAGGTGATCCACCTGCCTCGGCCTCCCAAAGTGCTGGGATTACAGGCATGAGCCACTGTGCCCAGCCCGGGTTTTCTTAAGGTAGTAGCTTAACTATTTTTCACCTTGTAAGGATGGGTTGGTGGGAGTGCAGGTGGTTAGGATGGAGAAACCATGGCTGGGGTTGGTTCCCAGCAGAGGCAGCAACCTCAATGAGGCAGACTTCAGTGTGACGAAGGGGCGGGTAGGCTCACGGACCACCAACACCTAGGGCTGGAGTCTCTGGCCAGGAAGAGTTGGGCAGAGATGGGAGCTAGAGGCATTTTGACAGGGAAATGGGCAGAGTAGGGAGGGACTGGTACAGCAGGGTGATGCCTGAGGGAACTCTTAGTGTCACCCGCCCATCTAGTCACCCTAGCTGCTGGCCCCAAAGTAGCCATGGGGGAAGGCACACCAACAGGCTATGTAAGTTGCCATAATGTCTCAAAAGAACAATGAAACAGGACATATCTTATGCATGCTTCAACCCCTGTGATGACTGTGTCATCCTCTAACTACCTTGTCTTCAGCTCAGGAACCAGGTGTGGGGTTAAGTAAGCCTCATGGAGACAGAGGAACAGACTAAGATCTGGGATATCTGGGGACCGGGCTCCACCAAGTAGGAGCCACGGCTGGAGATGGTGGTAGAAGGGACCAGCAGAATGGATAAAAGCTGCCACCTCCACATTGTGACTCTCGCTAGCTTGCCTCATTGTGACCTGGCTCCCTTACCAGCTTGTAGTGATCTCCGGGGATTGGTATGAGTGCAGTGTGGGTTGGGGCCGGGGGTGGGGGTGGAGGGGGGTGGCCCAGGTGGCCCTAGGACCCCCCCCCCATGGAAAACCAGCTATGGCATAACACCCTGGGATGTTGCAATCAATACCAAGAAAGCCCCCACGATGCCGAAGACGTCTTATTCCTGCTGCTGGGCCTCATTGTTCTTGTCAACATTGGCATCAACGTGACAACTATGGTCAGTGATGATTGTGGACCATCTCTGGGGGTGAAGAGGGCTGAGGGTGGGAGCCAACTGCAGCCTACATCTCCACCTGCAGGTGCAGTCTAGACTGGGGCAGGGGCAGGGGTGGTGGTGCTGGGCGTGGAGGGCCTGACCTTCACTCTCTGCCACTCTGCCCCAGATGTGGCACGGACTCCAGAACGCCTTAGACAAGATGATTGATTGGACTACTCGGAAAAGTAAGTGCGGCTGCTGGAGAGGTAGGGGACCCCCATGCCCGCCCCTGACAATGGCCCTAGAAACCCAGGCCCCAGTGTTCCCAACCTTGAGCTCTTCTGACAATTGCCCTGACTTCATAGACTCTTGCCTTCCCCAGATGAAATTCAGGCCAGCGAAAGTCCCCCCAGTGGTCCCCCAGACAAGGCACAGGACGTCCACATCCACTGCATCCTGGACCCTGTGCAGGTGAAGATGGCCCGACCCACACGGTACTCCTCTTTCTCCTGCCACCGTTTCTCCAGCCATCACAGCAGCAGTCTTCGCTGTCTTCATCGCCGCCGCCGCCGCCGCCCCCACCCCCGCCGTGGTCGCCGTCGCCGCTGCAAGCACCAGCAGCAGCCGCAGAACTACAGACAAATCCCCCATAGCCGCTCAGTCTTCCATCACCCACATCGCAGCCAAAAGATGTCACAACGACACCGAGTGCCCTTCTTTGATCGGGAGGACCTGGATTCCTACCTGGAGGAGCAGGACGACCTGCCCTTCCCGTATCCCAAGTACCCACGTCGCGGCTGGGGTGGGTTTTATGAGAGAGCCGGTCTGCCCTCCAGTGTGGGACTGTGGGGCCACCAGGGTGGTATCCTGGCCAGTCTGCCACCACCCTCTCTCTACCTGTCCCCTGAGCTGCGCTGCATGCCCAAGCGTGTAGAGGCCAAGTCTGAGCTGCGGCTGCAGTCCTATGGGCCCCACGGTTCCCAGTCCCGACTGTGGGGCAATGTGGAGGCTGAGCAGTGGGTCTCGTCTCCACCACCTCCCCGCCGGCTGCCCCCTAACCCATCTTGGGTCCCCAGGGGGCACAGCCCTTACCCCTCAGTGGGCCGGATACTGTATGACTCCTGGGATCAGCGGCGGCGTGGCATGGAGGGCTTTGAGCGCCCGCCTACCTTGGTGTCCCGGAACGCCCAGCCCGAGGCCCAGGGCTGTCGGGAGCACCACTCCCCACAGTCCCACCGGCGGAGTCTGCTTGGTCACACTCACGGCCAGTCCCACTGCAGCCCCCAGCCATCCACGGAACCCTTGGGCTACAGCTCCCGGGACCCCCATGAAGTGCAGCGCTGGGCAGCCGACTGGGCTGAGGCTCTGCCCGCCCGGCGTCCTCTGACTACCTCTGCTTCCCTCACGGTGTTGGGCGAGGCCTCCCACCAACAGACCCCAGCTCCAGGCTCAGTACGGGTCCCCCATTCCTCCCAGCCCCGGCCCAAAGTCCAGGTTGCAGATCCTGCCCCACCCCCGACCACGTTCGTCCCACTCAGCCGGAATCCAGGGGGCAATGCCAACTATCAGGTGTACGACAGCCTGGAGCTGAAGCGGCAGGTGCAGGAGAGCGGAGCCAGGTCCAGCTCACTGCCACCGGCTTCCACCTCCTCCTTAAGGCCCTCTCTGCACAGGAGCCAGACCGGGAAACTCAACTGACCAGCAGGTGGATATGGGGCGCGGGGCAGGGCATGGAGAGAGAAGAATAAAGGGAAACAGAGTCCCGGAAACACTGTGGTGGTCTGTTGCATGGGAGTGCCACTCCTTCGGCCAGCCTGGGTCCCTGCCCTTGGCTTCCTGAAATGAGAAACCAGTGTCCCCTTCTTGGTGCGAGGTACCCCTTGGTTTAGTGGCCATGCAGCTGCCAGCAGGCCCTCCTGGTCCACACATAGATCTTGCACTGGTTGAAGACAACCACCCGGGCTCCCTATTCTCCCTGTTCCCAGAAAGGATCAGGTCTGGATTCTGAACTCAGTGTCTTGAGTGGGGCTCTTTGGGATTTACTTAGCTCATGGTACAGGACCAGGCCGAGGCTCTGGATTCCAGCCAGGCCTCCCCCAGGGCTCTGAGTCGGAGGTCTTCCCAGTCTCTGATGTAGTCAAGGGGTGAAGTGTTCAGGATTCTGAAATGAAACTGCAGGAGTGGCTGGGCACAATGGCTCACATCTGTACAGCACTTTGGAAGGCCGAGGAGGCAGATCACTTGAGGCCAGGAGTTCGGGACCAGCCTGGCCAACATGATGAAACCCCGTCTTGGTTGGGCACAGTGGCGCATGCCTATAATCCCAGCATTTTGGTAGGCTGAGGCGGGCAGATTATGAGGTCAGGAGATCGAGACCATCCTGGCTAACACGGTGAAACCCCGTCTCTACTAAAAAAATACAAAAAATTAGCCAAGTGTGGTGGCACGCACCTGTAGTCACAGCTACTGGGGAGGCTGAGGCAAGAGAATCGCTTGCCCAGGAGGCAGAGGTTGCAGTGAGCTGAGATCACACCACTGCACTCCAACCTGGGTGACAGAGAGAGAATCTATCTCAAAAAAAAAAAAAGAAACCCCATCTCGGCCAGGTATGGTGGCTCATGCCTATAATCCCAGCACTCTGGGAGGCCGAAGTAGGTGGATCACGAGGTCAGGAGATCGAGACCATCCTGGCTAACACAGTGAAACCCCGTCTCTACTAAAAAATCCAAAAAAATTAGCCAGG
>NC_045449.1:7219323-7238967 GCF_002776525.5 Piliocolobus tephrosceles
TGAGTGAGTGAGTGAGTCACCCAGCAGTAGGGAACCATGGAGAAACAGGAGAGGGTCACTGGCCTCCAGACCCTGTTTGACTTTCCATACCTGGTTACTCAAACCTGGTTACCAGAAAGTTCCACCCTGGGCCCTCCTCTTCCTTGACCTTCCTCATTGTGATCCTGACCACCTGCCTCATTATGACTCAGTCCACCCCCTCCCCAACAACAGGAGTCTCCCTCCTAGTGACTGTGTGAGGGCCGGGGGCCCAGGCAGTCCTGGGACCCCAGGCCATGGGTGAGCGAGCCTATCATGGGGCCCAGATGTGCTCTGGCACCAACCCCAGGAAGTGCCAAGACTTAGGAGACGCGATTCTTCTTCTTCTGGGCTGCTTCATCTTGCTCAACGTGTGGATCAATGTGGTGACTCTGGTCAGGGCAGGATCTGGGTAGCAGGGTTGGGGGAGCCCTGGGGTCTTGAAGGGGCTGAGGTGGGAGGGCTGTTGGGGTGTGGCCAGACAAGAGTTGGACTTAGGGGCTCACCCCGCTTCCGGACTCACCCGCCCTCCCGCTCCCCTCAGCTCTGGAAGCATCTGAAGAGCTCCTTGCGGATTCTTTTCCATCATTTTTTTCCCAAAGGTGAGTGGGCCCCTGTATGGGCTCCCAGGGACATGGGCCTGTCCCCTTTCTCCTATCCCTGGCCCAGTTCTCAGTCCCTAGGGAACCAGAGCATTGTCCCATCCTACCTCTCCCTGCAGACAAGCAACACAGCGGCAGCCATCCCATATGTATTCGCTCCTCCGTGGATCCCAAGAACCTGTGCTCAAAAGTCTCTTCCCGCGTCCATCATCGCCCAGGCTTCCTGCCCAGGCACGTTAACCATCTTGACTCCTGGATACCAGACACGAATGATGAGAAGGTTTCTGCATGCTGCTGGACGCCACCTAAATGCGGACATGTCAGGGTTCCCAGGGAGTCTCCATGGGGACTGTACAAGGAGGAGATGATGGGAGTTGGGGAGGCCCCTCAGGTCACAGCCTTAAAGGCTCAAGCCTCCTTGCTCTCCACGCCAGAGACATCTTCCCAGTTCCCAAAGATGAGCAAGTTGGACATGGGTCCATGCCGTCTGCCCCAAGAGAGCCAGACTAAGACCCCAGACTGTGCCCCAGCCCAGGCTCCAGCTCAGGCCCAGGTCCACTCCCCAACCCACACTCCTGTGCACACCCTCACCCACCCCTGGCTCCATGCCACGGCCCACACCTCTGTGCACACCCCTGCCCACTCCAAAGCCCGCACCCCCGAGGGCACCCACTCCCAGGCCCAGGACACCTCAGCCCAGGCCCAAGCCCACACCTCAGCCCCTACCCCATCTGAGACTCCAGCCCACATCCAAGCCCATACCTCGGCCCCTACCCCAGCTCAGACTCCAGCCCACATCCAAGCTCACACCTCAGCCCCTACCCCAGCCCAGGCCTCAGCTCACACTGAAGCCCATACGTCAGTCCAGGCCCAAACCCACACTCCACTCCACACCCCTGAGCATACTCACTCCCAGGCCCACAGCCCTGAACACACCTCAGCCCATACCCCAGCCCACTCCCCAGCCCATGCTCCTATGCCTGCCCCAGCCCACCCCCAGACCCATGCCCTTGAGTACACCTCAGCCCATGCCCCAGCGTATATCCCAGACCACTCTCATCTAGTCTGTAGCTCGGTTCCTGTCCCAACCTCTGCCCCAGCTCCTCCCGGAACTCTTGCCCCACACAGTACTCCTGTCCTAGCTCCTACACCAGCCCCTGTCCCAGCCTCTGCCCCCGCCCCTGCCCCAGCACTGGTCATGGCCCTGACTACCACTCCTGTCCCTGATCCTGTCCCTGCCACCACCCCTGCCCCTATCACAACTTCTATACCCTCTCCCCGACCTGCCTTCGGCCATGACCTCTCCACTGGCCATGTGGTCTATGATGCCCGCAGGGCAAAGCAGAACTTCTTCCATATGTCCGGCCCCCAGAACCCTGAGTATTCAAGAAAAGACTTGGCTACCCTCTTCAGGCCCCAAGAGGGTCAGGACCTGGGGAGTTCTGGTATATCTGAGCAAACAAAGCAATGCAGTGGGGATAGTGCCAAGCTTCCTGCAGGATCCATACTGGGCTACCTGGAGTTAGGGAATACAGAATGGAAGATCTCAGATGACGCCAAAGATAAGTTCCCCCAGACCAAGACTTCCCCTTATTGCAGCTTCCATCCTTGCAGTTCTGAGAAGAACACAGACTCCCAGGCTCCAGTCTATCCCAAATTCCTTGTCTACCCCCGGGATACTGCATGTGCCAAGCCTTGCTTTCATTCTGAAACCACTGCCCAGAGCTCAGTATGCACCCTTCCTCCACCGTGCACTCTTTCCCTGCCTCTCGTTCCTCCCAGATCCTTTGTTCCTCCTCAACCCACCAACCGTCAGAGGCCCTCCACCTTAATACAAACCCCTACTGTTCTTGCAACCTCCAAGTCTCCTCAGTCCATCCCCACTTCCCACTTCCCCATCCCTTCCCTGTTCGCCACCATTTCCCAAACCCTGATCCAACCCCAATGCCCTGAATGTCGTGAGAGTCTAGGCCTTACCCAACATTCTGGCCTTCAAAGGACCCCGTGCCCTTCAAAAGACTCCAGAGTTCCCAGGAATCTGGACCTTGCCCAAAACCCAGACCTCCACAAGAACCCAGGCCTTACCCCAGATCCAGGCCTCCACAAGAACCCAGGTCTTGCTCAAAATCAAGGCCTACATGATTTCCCAGGCCTTCTCCAAGATTCTTATCTATGCCAGAATCCAAGCCCTTCTCAAGACTTTGGCCTCCACAAGAATTCAGGCATTACTCAAGATACCCACCTCCAAAAGAACACAGGTCTGACTCAAGAAGCTGGTATCCTTAGGAGCCCATGTCTCACCCAGCACCCTGGCCTCCATGAGAAAACACCATTTACTCAAACTTCTGATCTTCAGAGGAGTTCAGGCTTTACACAAGACTCTGGAGTCTATAGGAATTCTGAACCAAACCAAGAGACTGTGGTCTATAAAAATCAAGATCTCTCCCAAGCAACTGATCACCAAAAGAACCTAGGCTCTTCTAAAGATTCTGGAGGTCACAAGGATACAAGCAATGTCCAAGATCCAGGAGTCTGTAGTACCCCAGGCCTTACTGAAGATTCTGGATCACGGAAGGGTCCATATGTTGCCCAAGACTCTGAAGTCAACAAGAGCTCAGGAGTTATCCAGGAATCTTGTCTCCGCAAGAGCCCAGGCCTTGTCCAAACCTCTGGCCTCCCAAAGTGCTCAGGCCTTACCCAAGACTCAGGAGACTACAAGAATCCAGGACTTATCCAAGATTGGGGTGGCCACAAAGTTAAAGGCCTTACTCAAGATTCCAACCTCCCAAGCCTTACCCAAGCCACTAAAGATGAAAGAAGATTTAGCCCTCCCCAAGATGTTGGAGTTTACAGGAGCTCAGAACATAGACAAGACTCTAATCTCCACAAGTGCCCAAGAATTAATCAAGATCCTGGCCCTCATAAAGACCCAGCCCTTGTCCAAGACTCTGGCCTCCCCAAGATTTCAGGCCTTACCCAGGAATCCGGCCCCTACAAGAACTCATGCCTCATCCCAGATCTTGGCCTCCACAAGAACCCAAGCCCTGCCCTAGGTTCTGATTCTGTCCAGCTTTTATCCCCACTTCAGACCCCAAAGTCCACACTGTCCCCGATGAAGTCATTTGTGCCTGAGAAGGCTGCTCAGAAGGAGGACGCAAAGCGGCACGTCCTCTGGGCTCCTGTCCAGCTCGATCAGAACTCCTTCTCTTCCAAGGTCCAAGTGGTCTCCAGTGACCTGCAGACCTTCTCAGAGGTACCTGTATTAATTGAGCTGCAGTCATCCTCCCGGCGGGCAGGCAGCCAGCACGGGGTGGACCGCCCTGTGGATACAGTTCCTTCAGGCTACCAGAAATATCGTCAGATGTCTATGCCTTCCCAAATCAACTGGAAGTCCCACTGCCCCGGACCAGGCACCCGGGCAGGGCATGTGGTTTTTGATGCCCGTCAGAGACAGTTGGCAGTGGGCAATGACAAGTGTGAAGCTCTGTCTCCTAGGCGCCTTCGTCAAGAGGCACCCAGCAACTCAGGGGAAACCATCAAGGAGTGGGGATATCAGAATGTGATGAGAACCCTGGACAAAGAGGGGACAAAAGTGCATCAGGAATAAAAAGGCGAGAGAAATGTTCTGTGTTTGTTTGAGGACATCCACCCCAGCCCATCCCTGATGCTGGCCACTCACAGAGCTGATGAGGAGAGGTCCCTGTTTCTCCTCCGTAGTTGCATAGCTAAGCCCATTATCCTCAAGGCCTTAGAGCTGCTCTGTCCCATACACTAGCCCTTAGCCAAATGTGGCTATTAAAATGTATATTAGGCCTGGTGCAGTGGCTCACACCTGTAATCCTAGCACTTTGGGAGGCCGAGGTGGGCGGATCACAAGGTCAGGAGTTCGAGACCAGCTTGGCCAACATGGTGAAACCCCATCTCTATCAAAAATACAAAAATTAGCCAGGCATGGTGGTACACGCATGTAATCTCAGCTACTCGGGAGGCTGAGGCAGGGAGAATCGCTTGAACCTGGGAGGCGGAGGTTGTGGTGAGCCGAGATCGTGCCATTGCACTCCAGCCTCCGTGACACAGCAAGACTCTGTCTCAAAAAAAAAAAAAAGTAGATGTTTCTGCAGAACAGAATTTTAAATTTTGTTTAATTTTAATTTATATTTCCTTTTTTTTCCTTTTGTTTTTTTGAGACAGAGTCTTGCTCTGTCACCCAGGCTGGAGTGCAGTGGCGTGATCTTGGCTCACTGCAACCTCCGCCTCCCAGGTTCAAGCAAGCGATTCTCCTGCTTCAGCCTCCTGAGTAGCTGGGATTACATGTGTGCACCACCACACCTGACTAATTTTTGTACTTTTAGTAGAGATGGGGTTTCACCATGTTGGCCAGGCTGGTCTCGAACTCCCGACCTCAAGTGATCTGCCGCCTCGGCCTCCCAAAGTGCTGGGCTTACAGGCGTGAGCCACCGTGCCCGGCCACATTATCTATGTTTCAAGTACTCAACAGCGACAGGTGGCTGGTGGCTACTATATTAGACAGGATCAACTCAGGACCTTGCTATCATCACAGAAAATTATATTGGAGAGCCATGCTTTAGAGTCTAGAGGAACTAGGCCGGGCGCGGTGGCTCACGCCTATAATCCCAGCACTTTGGGAGGCCGAGGCGGGCAGATCACAAGATCAGGAGATCGAGACTACGGTGAAACCCCGTCTCTACTAAAAATACAAAAAAAAAAAAAAATTAGCCGGGCGCAGTGGCGGGTGCCTGTAGTCCCAGCTACTTGGGAGGCTGAGGCAGGAGAATGGCAGGAACCGGGGAGGCAGAGATTGCAGTGAGCTGAGATCGCGCCACTGCACTCCAGCCAGGGGGACAGAGCGAGACTCTGTCTCAAAAAAAAAAAAAAAAAAAAAAAAAAGTAGAGTCTAGAGGAACTATTCCTTGTCACCCATTCTTAACATCTTCAAGGCTTCCATAGAGTCCAGAGAACTTAGTTCTTTTTAGAGTGCCTCAGAAGCCACCCTCTGGGGAGGAGGTGAGATGCAGGGATGTCTGATGCCTGGTTACTCCAGACTGTGAGAAAGAGCTCGGTCTCCAGTTCTCCTGATCTGGCCTCTTGGGTCACAGACAGATGTGTGTGTATGGGAACCTACTTGCGCAGTTCTGGGCTGCTTTGCTGCTCTCGGTTCTCCCAGGGACCCCAGCTCTGGTTGCTGAGGGAGAAAAGCTCTCTGTCAGTGGCTAGGAACCCCTGAGGTCTGGGCTTCCCAAACTGATCTCTAGAGTTGGGGAGTCTCTTCTTTTACAGGCCTCTAATTTTCCTAGGTGTCCCTCCTCCTTAATTTTCTTATCTATGGACTTAGGCCTATCCCATCCTGGAGACAGACCAAGGGCAGAAAGAATGTAAGAAGTCGTGGCCCAGGCCGGGCACGGTGGCTCATGCCTGTAATCCCAGCACTTTGGGAGGCTGAGGTGGGAGGATCATCTGAGGTCAGGAGTTCGAGACCAGCCTGGCCAACATGGTGAAACTCTGTCTCTACTAAAAATACAAAAAATTAGTCAGGTGTGGTGGCAGGCATCTGTAATCCCAGCTACTCGGGAGGCTGAGGCAGGAGAATCGCTTGAACCCGGGAGGCAGAGGTTGCAGTGAGTGGAGATCACGCCACAGCACTCCAGTCTGGGTGACAGTGTGAGACTCCCTCTCAAAAACAAAACAAAACAAGACTTTGAGATCCCTGCCATGACTCAGGTAGCAGTGACCTGAGGTGGGCATCACTAACATGTATGTCTCTTCTATGAGTCAAACGTCCATTTCTGGGTCACTATCTGTGTGCTCCTGCCTAACACTACCACCTTTGGGATTCCAAGATGCACCCCCCACCCCACCCAGTCAGGGAACCCCTTTCCAGCACCTCCCTGGCTCAGCTGTGCAACCTTTCTAGGCGGTACTCTCCTCATCCCCAAAATGAGGAAGTTATAATTACATGGAAAAACTCTAGTAGATCTAAGTGACCAGGGCTCCTGTATCACACAGGGATGCAGGGGTCCCTATCTCTCCCCAGGCCCTAGGGTGTGTCCCTCATTTTTTTTTTTTTTTTTTTTTTGGGGTGGGGTTTTGCTCTTTTCGCCCAGGCCGGAGTGCAATGGCACGATCTCAGCTCACTGCACCCTCTGCCTCCTGGGTTCAAGTGATTCTCCTGCCTCAGCCTCCCGAGTAGGTGAGATTACAGGCATCCGCCACCACACCCGGTTAACTTTTGTATTTTTAGTAGAGACAGAGTTTCGCCACGTTGGCCAGGCTGGCCTTGAACTCCTGACCTCAGGTGATCCACCTGCCTCAGTCTGTCAAAGTGCTGGGATTACAGGTGTGAGCCACCGCACCCGGCCCATCCCTCATTATTGTTTGCGACTCAGAGCCATCCTATTACCGGTCTCAAACCTCAAGGAATGTTTGAGTGGGGTTGACATGGGCATGAAAAGAGACAGAATAATCTATCTCCAGAGGAACTACAACTTCCATCAGGCACTACTTCAGCCGAACAGGAAAGGATGTGGGGGCGTGGCTCCTACGCCCTAGTAGAGCGGGAAACTACAACTCCCAGGATAACGCGGGATCTCAGCAGGGCTAAAGGAGTGACTGAGCTCTGACTGGCGACCCGACCCGGCAGAAACCACCCCGACAGCCTCCAGAAAGGGGCGTGGCCGAAAATGTAGGGGCGTGGCCACGTGGGCATCAGGAAGAAGTAACCTGTTGAATCTATTTCTCCTCCCCACCCTTACTGCTTCCCACAAGGGGGAAGCCGCTGACCAATAAGCCTCTTCCAAAAAAGAAGTAAAGGGAGGTAGACAAGGGGCGGTGGCGGAGCCTGGCTACTGCATTCCGTGGGAGGCGCAACAGTTACTTTCTACCTGCTGAGTTCGGTGAACCAGTTCATGCGGGCGGGAAACTGCATATGAGAAAAGGGCCAGGATAGAGGAGGTATTTATTTGTTCATTTTGAGGACTAAATTTAGAATCCATCATCTACAGACCCATTTGTAGCTTGTGTCTGGGGCACTCTCTCTGCCTCAGAAAGAGGACAGCAAAGGAAAGGCCCGTCTAGGCCACCTCCCTTCCGTGTTTTCCCTAGCCCAAAACGATAGAACCGCATGGCTTCCGCGGTCTGGGGGAGTGCCCCCTGGTGGGGCCCGCCGCCCCCGGCCCCAGCTCGGCCGCTCACGGACATCGACTTCTGCTCCGGGGCGCAGCTGCAGGAATTGACCCAGCTGATCCAGGAGCTGGGTGTGCAGGAGAGCTGGAGTGACGGGCCCAAGCCCGGAGCCGATCTCCTCCGGGCCAAGGACTTTGTCTTCTCTTTGCTTGGTAAGTAACCCTACTTGCCTTTGGGAACTCACAGCTCTCAGCCTCACTACGCCCCCGCCCCCGCCCCGGCTTTGGGCGACACCCTCACGATCCGTTCCCTTTTTTTAGGTCTAGTTCACCGCCGGGACCCTCGCTTTCCTCCCCAGGCAGAGCTCTTGCTGCTTCGTGGTGGGATTCGCGAGGGCTCCCTGGATCTGGGGCATGCACCCCTGGGTCCCTACGCCCGAGGACCTCACTACGATGCCGGCTTCACACTTCTAGTGCCCATGTTTTCACTGGACGGCACTGAACTGCAACTGGACCTGGAATCCTGTTACGCACAGGTCTGCCTCCCAGAGCTGGTGTGCGGAACCCCCATCCGGGAAATGTGGCAGGATTGCTTAGGACCCCCAGTCCCAGGAGCACGTGATTCGATCCGCCGAACGGAGAGCGAAGAAAGTTCCAAGGACTTGCAAAGCTCTGTAGACCAGCCGCACAGCTACGTCACTGAGCACGAGGCGCCAGTGTCTTTGGAAAAATCACCTAGTGACGTTTCATCGTCCGAGTTGCCTCAGCATGACGTCGTCGACCTTGGCTCTACCGCGCCTTTGAAAACACTGAGTAGTGACGTCACCAAGGCAGACGTCGAAAGCCCAGTCCCAAAGCCGTCCGAGGCTCGGGAAGCGTGGCCCACATTATGTCCCTCCCAGGTGGCTGCCTGGTTCTTTGCTACGCTGGCGGCGGTCGCCGAGTCTCTGATCCCTGTCCCGGGTGCTCCGCGTCTGGTGCACGCAGCTCGCCACGCGGGTTTCACCACCGTCCTCCTGGCTACCCCTGATCCCCCTCGCCGCCTCCTGCTCTTCGACCTGATCCCAGTGGTATCCGTGGCCGGCTGGCCCGAGGGGGCTCGGAGCCACTCATGGGCTGGTCCTCTGGCCTCTGAGTCGGCTTCCTTCTACCTGGTGCCCGGTGGCGGCACCGAGCGACCGTGCGCCTCCGCCTGGCAGCTCTGTTTCGCCCGCCAGGAGCTGGCGCTCAAAGCGCGCATACCAGCGCCGCTGCTACAGGCGCACGCGGCGGCCCAGGCGCTACTGCGCCCGCTGGTGGCCGGGACCCGGGCAGCGGCGCCCTACCTCCTGAGGACGCTGCTGTACTGGGCGTGCGAGCGGCTGCCCGCGCTCTACCTGGCGCGGCCAGAAAATGCGGGCGCCTGCTGCCTCGGGCTGCTAGACGAGCTGGGCCGAGTGCTCGAGGCCGGGACTTTGCCTCACTATTTTCTGAACGGCCGAGAGCTCCGTACTGGGGACGGCTCCGCTGCGCTGCTCGGCGAATTGGCCCGGCTCCGCGGGGACCCTGCCCGGGCCCTCCGTGCCGCGGTGGAGGAGGCCAAGGTGGCCCGCAAAGGGGGTGGTTTGGCGGGCGTGGGGGGCGGGGCCCATTAAAGAAGCTGTTCCTACTAGTGGAAAGTGCCTCTGAGGGCGAGCGAGACGCGGGGGGCACAGCTCGTCCCTCGCCTGGGGGACTGTGTGCCCTGGGCCTGAAGCCCCCCTTCTGGAAGGCCTCCCTGTTGGTTGCTCCTCTAGGACCACCCGCCTGTCCCGGCACAGGTTGCCCCAATCCAGCCTCGCTACTCTCCACATCTGTGGCCAGCACTCCGCCCAGGGGCAGCTTCCAGAAACCGTCTGTCCCCAGTTCTTTTGGTCATTTCTCTTAAGGGTCAATAGAAATGGGAGAAACATATTTGCTGACCAAACGCGGAAAGGAGTTATGGAGACCAGGGTCTGATCAATTTCGCTCACACACAAAGGCAGAGACATGAAGGAGGCCGGATTTCGCCCGAGGCTGGATCTCACCACCACCCCTCCTCCATCTCTCCAGTTCTTCCCCCACTTTCCTCCTGCTGTTCTGTCCTCGCTAACATCCCGGCCAGTAGGGTCCCTCTCCATTCTCCTAGCGTCCGCCATTCCATCTCCCTTGGGCCCAACCTCTCCTTCCTATCCAGAGGTGCGTTCGAGAGGCCTTCTTGTTCCTCCTTCTCTGAAGGCTGAGACGTGCGGCCTTGCCTCGGCTTTGCCTGCTTGTAAGACACAGTCCGCACTCTCTACCTCCGAGGAACCCCGGGGTTCCTCCTGCCCGGCTTCACCCTCCTATTTCCCAGCGTCTCCGCCCCCTGCCCCGCCCCCGGGCCGGCTCTCCGAGGAGGGGGAACTGCTGTCGCCGCCGCCGCCGCCTCAGCTTCCCACAGCCGCTGCCGCTGCCGCCGCTGCCGCCGCTCTGCCTGGTCCAGCCACCGGCCCAGTGCTCTGACTTCGCCGGACCGGGGAGCTCTGCAGAGACACCCTGACTCCTTCCCGAGGGTCCGGGACGCCTAGCCGGGCGTGGGGGGAAGCTCCGTTTGCGGGGGACAGGGAGGGAGGAGCCTGGAGCCGAAGCCAGCGCCACCCGTCGCCGGATCAACAGGACAGGACAGGTTGAGGGGCGTCGGGGAAAGGAAGAGGGGGTGCTATAGGCAATCCCGGGGAGGACGAGGAAGCCCTGTCGCAGGAAGCTGTGATCCGCTCTGACTTGTAGGGGGCCTGTTCACATTTGGGGACTGGTGACAACGTGGGTGCACTCCTCTCTCGGGGGGCTGGTTAGATTGGAGGGCGTGGGATCTAAACAGCACCAGCTGTCCCCAAGAAAATTTAAGGGGCAGCCAGGGGAGAAAAAAAAAGCAAACACGGATGCTCCTCATTTTGAGGTGGCGGAAGGCCCTCCAGACAGCTACCTGGTGTATCCATTAGGAAGGGTGGATTTGGAGGTGACTTCAAAAGGAGCGGAGGGTGTGAAGGTGAAGAAAGGGTCTTGGCCGCTAGAATTCTATGCTACTAGACATGGGGGTGACTTGGTGAAAAAGCTGTTATCCAGCCAGAGGGTCTGGGAGCCCCGTCTTACTGAATCTGGGCAACCTGGATATTCTGAGACATATTTTGGGGAGATTTCAGTGAAAAAGGTGGGGAATCCCCTCCATTTAGAGTGTAGCAAAGGAAAAAACACCAAGGTTGGGTTCCTTCCTGACAATGGCAGTGCCCCAGTAGGGGTGGGATGAGCGAATATCCCCAAAGCTAAAGTCCCACACCCTGTAGATTACAAGAGTGGATTTGGTAGGAGTGTGCCCCAAACTACAGTGGAAAGGTGCCTGGAGATATTTTAACCACGTCTTGGAAATTCGGGGGGTCTTGGTTTTGGGATAGGTGAAGTGGGGACAGACACTGGAGAGGAGGGAAAGAGGACATTTTCAGTAGGAGGCAAAACTCGAGGGTGGGATCCACTGAGGAGTACATAGGCTGCTGGATCTGGTGGAGCCAGCACTGGGCCCAAGGGTGGCAACTGGCTGCTGTGGAGGGGCTTACTTTGGGGGGGGGTTCTGGGGCTTATCCTCAGGTCCTGTGGGTGGGGCAGCGAGTCGGGGCCTGAGCGTCAAGAGCATGCCCTAGTGAGCGGGCTGGAGCCCAGCGCGCTCCTGGCGCCGGCCGGTTTGGGGGTGTCTCCTCCCGGGGCGCCATGGCGGCGCTGGCCAGTAGCCTGATCCGGCAGAAGCGGGAGGTCCGCGAGCCCGGGGGCAGCCGGCCAGTGTCGGCACAGCGGCGCGTGTGTCCCCGCGGCACCAAGTCCCTTTGCCAGAAGCAGCTCCTCATCCTGCTGTCCAAGGTGCGACTGTGCGGGGGGCGGCCCGCGCGGCCGGACCGCGGCCCGGGTGAGTGCGGCTGGGGCGGGGTCTCCCGGCCAGAGGTGTCTCTGCCTGGGAGATTGAGGCCAGGGACTCTGAAGGAAAGGGCCCGGCTGAGGGGCTCCTCGGAAGTGGAAGGGGGTGGGCCAGGATGACAAAGTCCCTGCCAGACTGTGCCTCAGTTTCCCTTCTCTTTAGTCCATAACCCGGAGTCTCCTTATTTTCGAGGTCAAGGGGAAGGCTTGAGGGGCTAAGTCTAGCTCCCCGAAAGCCTTGCAGTTCCTGCTCGTCCCCCCTTCCCTACACAGCAGTCCCCACCCCCATCGTCCTCCGCCTACGTGCCGGTTCTCGCGATTCTTTCAATCTGGAGCGGAGAAGCCTGGGGGTTTCCAGACGCCTGGGTCACCCCAAGGGTTTCTGCAGCTCCAGCAGCACGCCCCCCCCGCCCCCGCCCGCCCCGGTTCTCCCGCTCCTCCACGCCTGGACTCGGTTCCTCCTGGTCGAGCTCTCCTGGCTCCGAGCCAATCTGCCCAGCTCTCCCTCGGGTGTTCTTGCAGCTACCTCGCCGGCCAGCCCTCTATGCGCCCTCCTCCCGTGACCTGTGCTTCAAGAACGGAGCTGGGCACCCCCTCCCCTAACCCCCGCGCCACTCCGAAATCGGGTCCCGTAGGCTCAGGGGACCCTACGCTGGGAGGAACTCAGATACAGTTCACGGCTAGAGATGGGCGCAGACTCTTGGGGGTCGTACCACCTACAAGGGGAGACAGGGAAGTCGGCAGAGAGCAAGCGATGGGGGATGAGAGTTGTGAGAGTTAGAGTGTGGTCCCCGTCCAGGTGCGACAGTCAGGGAGTCCCTCTGGCCCTGCTCCCGCCCGCTCCCAACTCCCTTAAGGGTAGCCCCCTCGCGCCCTCCTCCCCGCGCCACCGGCTGCCCATAGTGGTACAATCCGCAGCCCACCCTCTGAGTGGGACCGGGCCCCCACGTGACTCAGCCTGCCTCTCCATCTCCTCAGCTCCCACCCCCCCATATCCTTGGTTATGTCCCCCTTACCCCAGGCGGGTTACCTGGCCGAAGGGGAGAGGCTGAGCCTCAGGGAGAGCTGGGCCCCCGCAAGCTAGCAGACAGACAGACAGACAGACGGGTCACTGTCAGACAGGCCGGCGCTGGGCCAAGGCAAGGCTCTCGCCAAGCTAGCGGCAGCCGCAGCAGGTGCTGAGTCAGCGTCAGGCCCAGTCCCACCCCCACCCCTGAGGGAGAGCCCCTACCCTGTGGTCAATTTGCTGCTGCCACCGTCCCCCACCTTCGCAAACACGCTGCCCCTTGAGTACCCCTGCTGGTCTCCCTCTGTCCCTGCCTTTTGATATATCTCTCCCCTCCCTCCTCCCCCACTCCTCCCCGCTTCTGGTTAAGCTGTAGGGTAGGAATTAAGCCATTTAAATAAATTTCAATAAATTACACTGAAAGCTCCTGGTTATAGGAAACAGAAGGGACCCACACCAGCTTTCCCAGGAGTGAAAGGGAGGTGGGAGAGAGCGTGCTTGGAGGGTAAGAGAGCTGGGGCCCTGGGACCCTCTTCCTTCCTTTCATTCTCCTTGCATCCTCTGATCCTGCCAAGTGTAGGAATGTTTCTGGGAACAGAGATGTCATTTTAAAAGATGAATGTCTCTCTCTCCAGAGCCTCAGCTCAAAGGCATCGTCACCAAACTGTTCTGCCGCCAGGGTTTCTACCTCCAGGCGAATCCCGACGGAAGTATCCAGGGCACCCCAGAGGATACCAGCTCCTTCAGTGAGAGGGGAAGCTGGCCGCCGGGTGGGAAGGGGGAGAATGGGGACAGCAGATGACAATCCCATTCCGTCTTCAGCTTCTGTTGCCATTGGTCCATCTTCCTGACCCCTAAGGGAAAAAGCAGAGTTGGGATGAGGGGAGCTCAGGTGAGCGTCAGAGGCCTGGGTATTGATGCTCCCTCTCTCCACCCCCAGCCCACTTCAACCTGATCCCTGTAGGCCTCCGTGTGGTCACCATCCAGAGCGCCAAGCTGGGTCACTACATGGCCATGAATGCTGAGGGACTGCTCTATAGTTCGGTGAGACAATGAGGCTGAGTGGCCGGGGAATACTGGGAACTCCCCTTCCTCAATTTGTCCCTTGAGGGAATGACAGTCTTCCTCAACTACAGACATTTTGCCCGGGACTCCTCCCTCCGGCTTTTGCTCATGGCCTGTCATCACTGCCCGTCCTGGACCAAGTCCTCTAGGGTCTCTCCAATGCCCACTCCTCGCACACCCCCAACACAGCCCCAGGCTCTTTGAATGTCCAACTCTTTCTGCCTTTTAGGGCCCCTACTTCTTATCCCATCTCCTCCAGATTTTGTCATTACTCACTTCCCTAGAGTCATCCAGGATAGGGGATAGTGAGAAATTGGGAATACAGTGGAGAGAAGGAATCTTATTCCAAGACCCCTAAAAGTCTAGTTCTTTTTAAAAAAAAAAAAAAAATAGTAACAGGGTCTTGCTATATTGGCCAGGCTGGTCTCGAACTCCTGACCTGAGCTGATCCACCCGCCTCGGCCAGCCAAAGTGTTGGGATTACAGGCATGAGCCACTGCGCTTGGCCCAGAGCCTGGTTCTTAGCCCTCAGGGGCCCACCAGGCCTCTTCCTTGTCCTCCCTTTGCTCCCAGGTCCTACATGGACTCAGAAGTTGCCCTCCCCCTCTCCCAAAAAACATATGGATTATATCTATCTATCCTGGCTTGTGCTTTCTATGAGCTCCCTTCTGCCCAGTGATGTGTCTTTTTATCTCTCTGTCTTTGTGTGCCTTTCTGGGTCTTTGTCTCCTTAGCCGCATTTCACAGCTGAGTGTCGCTTTAAGGAGTGTGTCTTTGAGAATTACTACGTCCTGTACGCCTCTGCTCTCTACCGCCAGCGTCGTTCTGGCCGGGCCTGGTACCTCGGCCTGGACAAGGAGGGCCAGGTCATGAAGGGAAACCGAGTTAAGAAGACCAAGGCAGCTGCCCACTTTCTGCCTAAGCTCATGGAGGGTGGGTATAGACTCAAGAAAATGTGGACCACAGGAGAGGATATTGACCTTGATATAGATATTTAGGGGCAGACAGCTCAGGCTACAAGTGATAAGAGGACGCTGCTATGACAGATCAAGCCAGGAAGGCTTTGCCCTTTGGGGGTTTGGGGTGCTCTCCTCCTGTGGGTTGGGGTTCTGGGAGGGTGAATGTACGGGAAGGGAGCCCTTTCAGAGCACTGGTTCTGCCTGGTCCCTCTGTGCCTAACTCTCCTTCCCTGCTCCTCTTTTTCTCCCCTTCACAGTGGCCATGTACCGGGAGCCTTCTCTCCACAGTGTCCCCGAGGCCTCCCCTTCCAGTCCCCCTGCCCCCTGAAATGTAGTCCCTGGACTGGAGGTTCCTTGCACTCCCAGTGAGCCAGCCACCACCACAACCTGTCTCCCAGTCCTGCTGTCACCCTTGCTGCCACACACATGCCCTGAGCAGCCAGGTCCCACCAGGTGCTCTACCCTGAGGGAACCTAGGGGCTGGCTGTGACTTCTGAGGCTGCTGAGACCCTTAGATCCTTGGGCCTAGGAGGGAGTCAGAGAGGGGGATGTCTGAAGATGGTCCTGGCTGATCACTTCTTTCTTTGCACGCTCACACAACGCCATGCCTTTTCCTGAGATGGCGCTGGGAGTTCCCAAATGGACAGCCAGGGCGCAAACATTTCCCATGCCGGCTCGTACAGTTCCTGGAGTCCCGTGCCCATTTTCGTTGCCACTGAGCCATTTCTAGATTCACTGAAGCTCAGGATTCATGTGTCCTTCTTTCCCTACTCTACCTTCTGCCTTGGTCTGGACACATTCTGGAACACTGGACACCCTAGCCAGGGCCACTTCTGCACTAGGGCTTTGTGCTGGAACCTAGGTATGCTGCCAGCCTTTGCTCTGGATCCATCAGGCTTCTGTCCTTGACTCAGATGGATCCCTGGTTTCCAAGTAGAAAGAGGCTAGATTTGAGCCTTGTCTAGCTGTTGGCCTTGGCCTGAACTGGAACCAGTCTCAGATGACCACGGGTTTAACCTTCTTATCCCAGAGACACCCAATTCTAGAGCTTTATGGACCTATACTTCCTCCTGAATCCTAGCTCTAGGACATAGATCATGACTCTCAGCCCTTTTACCCAGGATGGAGCTGGGGCCTGTATAGCCATATTATTGCTCTCAGTAAGTTCTGGCCCCACCCTCCCACCTTCTTGAGTGATACCTATTACGGATGAGTTCTGGAAAAGACCCAGCTATGATTCATAAAAACCGTTCTGGATGAATCAAGAACCACTTCTTGTTTTTCCTAGATAATTCTCTAAAAATACGATTCTTCCATATAGAATGCTAAGCTTATTTTTACATGCAGTTTCTAGCTACTTCAACCCAGATGAGGCTGTGCCAGGGAGACAGAGTCTGGAGAAGGGCAGAGGGATTTTGGAAAGATCCCTGGCTCATAGTAGGGAAGCTGGGATGGGGGAGGGGTCAAAATTATGGCATGATTGAACCTGCCTCTGTGTTAGATGGATATGAATACTTAGCTACCTCAGCAGGAATTCCTTCCAGGTCCCCTTTAAAGCTGAGGTCCTTAAAGTAATGTGTCCTGAATAAAAAGGACAAATGGATACAGCCTTGACCCTCCCAGTGAGGAGACCCCAATTCAGCAATAAGTCTCACCCTTCTCCCCTATAGGTCAGGCCAAGGAGGGTGAAGGCCTCTTGCATTCCAGACCTCATATGCCCCAACAGCTTCTAATTGGATAGAACTTGCTTTACCTTACAGCTTAGAACCTTAGCTGAGTTTTAGATACCCAAAAAGGGCCTGTCTAGATTTTTTCAGAAAAACATGGAGCGCTAGGGGCAGCCTGGAAAAAACTGGGAACCTGCTAGTGAACTAGGAGGGAGACTCCCATAGCCTCAGATTTGGATAGGGTAGGCTGAGGGGGCCCTAAGGGAGGGATTAGGGCTCCAAGGCAGGTCACTTTTCCTTAGGCTGTTCTACTTCTGGCTTGTTGCAAGAGGAGTAGATGTCCCCTCACCCACACAAACCCCGCTCAGGCTCCACCCAACTCCTGGAACTGCTCCCAGGGGATCGGGTCCCCACTCCACGCTTTCTCAATTAAAGACGATGTATACAACTAAAGTGCTATCTGTCATCTGTTGGTGGCGGGCTTGGCAGTTGCTCGAGGCAGGATCAAGTCCCAGGGGCGGGGCGGGTGGGCTGGCGGCTGCCCGCAGCAACAGGTGCACATTCTCGGGCTCCTCGTCACTTCCCCTGTGCTGGCGGTCCCAGTGGCTCTCCGAGCGAAGTCACTGAACAAGCCGCCAGGCTATGATCCCAGGGGCTCTGCTGATGCTGCTGGGGGCGCTGGGGGTGCCGCTCACCCCAGGTAAGTGTAGGCCCCGAAGGGGCAGTGACGGGGTCCAGCGGTTGTGGCCAGACACCAGGGCTGCACTTAGTCTCTCCTTCCCCAGGCGTCCGCGGCTCGGAGGCAGAGGGCCGCCTCCGGGAGAAACTTTTCTCTGGCTATGATAGCTCTGTGCGGCCAGCGCGGGAGGTGGGAGACCGTGTCAGGGTCAGCGTTGGTCTCATCCTGGCACAACTCATCAGCCTGGTGAGGGCGCACGGCGGGGGTGGGGATAGAGGTCAGGCCTGCCGACCGGCCGGGGGGCGTGACTTTAGGCAAGGCCGGACCAGGGACAGACTGGGGGCGGGGCCTGGGACGAGAGCAGGCTGAGAGGGACCAGCCTTCAGTGAAGACTGGGTCGAAATCAGACAAATGGACAAGCTCTGGCCATGGCTGGTGGACAGGCCTGGAGTAGAGCCGGGTAGGGTGATGGACGGACCTGTGACCGGACCTTAAAGTAGAGCTGGGGACGAAGCAGGGGCTGGGGGATGGACTTTGAGGTAGGGCCATATGGGTCCTGAGTGCCCGGGGTGTTTGGTACTCAGGGGTCAATAAATGGCAGATGGAGATTCACGGCTGGGTGGATTAAGAGCTGAGGGCAGGGCCCGGGACAGAGCAAGGCGGAGGGCTAGGCAGGAGCGGATCTGGTAGGTTGATAGGCTGGGAGTGTAGATGGCCGGAAAGGGTGTTTCTGAGATAGAGGCAGGTCTTAAACTAACGCCCCTTCTGGGATGTGGACTTGGACCCAAGAGGATGGGGCTCAGAAAAAGGGGGCGGGGTTCCCAGCAGAGGTTGGCCTTCCCAGCCCCCTCATTTCTCTCCACCCTACTTCACCTTTACTCCTTAAATTTTTCCCTTGTAGAACGAGAAGGATGAAGAGATGAGCACAAAGGTGTACTTAGACCTGGTATGGAGACCCCGCAGGGTGGGAAAGGGCCCCGCTGCCTTGACAATTTCCTTGAATATCCAGCCCAGTAAGAACATTTTTTTACATCATGACTTTAGATAACACGTTTACAACTGAAGCCAAACTTCGAGGAAACAACATCTAACTTTACTACAGGAGTTGCACCCCATGCAGTTTTTATTCTAATTGTGTGTGTGTGTGTGCGTGTGTGTGTATGTGACGCGGTCTCACTGTGTTGCACAGGCTGGTCTTGAACGCGGGAGCTTGAGCCATCCACCAGCCTCGGGGGGAATCTCCCCAAGTGCTGAGATTACAGGCATGAGCCACCGCACCTGGCCCATTCTAATTTTTGAAACAATGGTTTGGGACCACTAATTTGATTTCCCATCCACTAAAGGATTGCGAACTGCAGTTGGAAAACCACTGTTTTAGAGGCTAGCTGGTGCAGCCTCCTCATTTTTACAGGGTAAAAAATTGAAACCCGGTGCGGGGGAAGGGAAATTAGCTGATGTGGATCCCAGCGAGTGAAGGCGGAGCCAGAGCCAGAACCCCGGCCCCTTGACCCACAGTTTATGCCTGCCCTGCTCCCCTTCCTTGCACTCCCTTCCTGGGCTTCCTTTGGAAATCCCTCGTCCCCTCCCGGCCTCCAACCCGGAACAGCCCCTCAGCCTCTGCTTCACTAGGAGTGGACTGACTACAGGCTGAGCTGGGACCCTGCGGAGCACGACGGCATCGATTTGCTCCGCATCACGGCGGAATCCGTGTGGCTCCCTGACTTGGTGCTACTGAACAAGTAGGAGACCTTCCAAAGCCCGGGAGGTGGCGCAGGGCCTCGCGGGGCGGGGCCTCCGGGCGCGGGGCCTGATCCCAGATGAGATCTCTTCTCTGCAGCAATGATGGGAATTTTGACGTGGCTCTGGACATTAACGTCGTGGCGTCCTCCGACGGCTCCGTGCGTTGGCGACCCCCGGGCATCTACCGCAGCAGCTGCAGCATCCAGGTTTCCCGGCTCTACATTGGAAGCTGAAGGAGCTTTTAAAAACCCTCCCTTTCCATAGATATCCTGACTCTCCAGCGACTCCCATCCTTCATCCTTCCCCGTTATCTAATCCCCATGACCCTCACCTCTTGTCTACCCTCCTGATTTTCCATTGAGTGTTCTGTACACTTTCTTTGGCTTCTAGTCTTACTCAGTGACCTCTCTCCCCACCCCCATTTTCTCTATGGATTCCCTTCATAACCCTCCAATTCCTCCATGATTCCCCTTCCCTGTGCCCTCCCCAAAGGCCTCCCAAACTCCATCAGCGCTGACTGATTCTCTGGCAGCTCTAGTGACTCTCCCCTCCGTCCAGGTCACCTACTTCCCCTTCGACTGGCAGAACTGCACTATGGTGTTCAGTTCCTACAGCTACGACAGCTCGGAGGTCAGCCTGCAGACAGGCCTGGGTCCTGACGGGCAAGAGCAGCAGGAAATCCACATTCATGAAGGGACTTTCATTGGTGAGTGGGCATGGCTCCTACATCCATGGGCTCTATGATTTCCAGCTTCTAACAGGCTCATAAATATCCTGTCAGTGGGGGGCCGGGCGCGGTGGCTCAAGCCTGTAATCCCAGCACTTTGGGAGGC